>NW_028248906.1:0-49716 GCF_964263255.1 Lissotriton vulgaris
AAGTCATTTATGTGCCTGAAATTGGTCAAAATTGAAGATTTTGAGTAAGGCAAAACTCTGTAAAAATGGCAGTTTTGGTCACTGTGAGGGTTTAAAAAAGTGGTTATTCAACATGAGGCCCGATCCAAATGACATTTTGAATCATTTTTGGTAGAGTCCAAAAAATCAATTTTCTGATGAAAAACGATGACCCCGGACTAGTCGAACGTTGAAAAAAATGGTCAATATTGATGAAATTTTAACATTTAATCTTTTGACTTTAAATGACGGTTGGATGTGAGTTATTACTTTTTCAACTAAAATAAGTGTGTTTAAAGTCATTTCTGTGCCTGAAATTGGTCAAAATTGAAGATTTTGAGTAAGCAAAACTCTGTAAAAATGGCAGTTTTGGTCACTGTGAGGGTTTAAAAAGTGGTTATTCAACATGAGGCCCGATCAAAATGACATTTTGAATCATTTTTGGTAGAGTCCAAAAAATCAATTTTCTGATGAAAAACGATGACCCCGGACCAGTCGAACGTTGAAAAAATGGTCAATATTGATGAAATTTTAACATTTAATCTTTTGACTTTAAATGACGGTTGGATGTGAGTTATTACTTTTTCAACTAAAATAAGTGTGTTTAAAGTCATTTCTGTGCCTGAAATTTGTCAAAATTGAAGATTTTGAGTAAGCAAAACTCTGTAAAAATGGCAGTTTTGGTCACTGTGAGGGTTTAAAAAGTGGTTATTCAACATGAGGCCCGATCAAAATGACATTTTGAATCATTTTTGGTAGAGTCCAAAAAATCAATTTTCTGATGAAAAACGATGACCCCGGACCAGTCGAACGTTGAAAAAATGGTCAATATTGATGAAATTTTAACATTTAATCTTTTGACTTTAAATGACGGTTGGATGTGAGTTATTACTTTTTCAACTAAAATAAGTGTGTTTAAAGTCATTTCTGTGCCTGAAATTGGTCAAAATTGAAGATTTTGAGTAAGCAAAACTCTGTAAAAATGGCAATTTTGGTCACTGTGAGGGTTTTAAAAAGTGGTTATTCAACATGAGGCCCAATCCAAATGACATTTTGAATCATTTTTGGTAGAGTCCAAAAAATCAATTTTCTGATGAAGAACGATGACCCCGGACCAGTCGAACGTTGAAAAAATGGTCAATATTGATGAAATTTTAATATTTAATCTTTTGACTTTAAATGACGGTTGGATGTGAGTTATTACTTTTTCAACTAAAATAAGTGTGTTTAAAGTCATTTCTGTGCCTGAAATTGGTCAAAATTGAAGATTTTGAGTAAGCAAAACTCTGTAAAAATGGCAGTTTTGGTCACTGTGAGGGTTTAAAAAGTGGTTATTCAACATGAGGCCCGATCCAAATGACATTTTGAATCATTTTTGGTAGAGTCCAAAAAATCAATTTTCTGATGAAAAACGATGACCCCGGACCAGTCGAACGTTGAAAAAATGGTCAATATTGATGAAATTTTTAACATTTAATCTTTTGACTTTAAATGACGGTTGGATGTGAGTTATTACTTTTTCAACTAAAATAAGTGTGTTTAAAGTCATTTCTGTGCCTGAAATTGGTCAAAATTGAAGATTTTGAGTAAGCAAAACTCTGTAAAAATGGCAATTTTGGTCACTGTGAGGGTTTAAAAAGTGGTTATTCAACATGAGGCCCAATCCAAATGACATTTTGAATCATTTTTGGTAGAGTCCAAAAAATCAATTTTCTGATGAAGAACGATGACCCCGGACCAGTCGAACGTTGAAAAAATGGTCAATATTGATGAAATTTTAATATTTAATCTTTTGACTTTAAATGACGGTTGGATGTGAGTTATTACTTTTTCAACTAAAATAAGTGTGTTTAAAGTCATTTCTGTGCCTGAAATTGGTCAAAATTGAAGATTTTGAGTAAGCAAAACTCTGTAAAAATGGCAGTTTTGGTCACTGTGAGGGTTTAAAAAGTGGTTATTCAACATGAGGCCCGATCCAAATGACATTTTGAATCATTTTGGTAGAGTCCAAAAAATCAATTTTCTGATGAAAAACGATGACCCCGGACCAGTCGAACATTGAAAAAATGGTCAATATTGATGAAATTTTAAACATTTAATCTTTTGACTTTAAATGACGGTTGGATGTGAGTTATTACTTTTTCAACTAAAATAAGTGTGTTTAAAGTCATTTCTGTGCCTGAAATTGGTCAAAATTGAAGATTTTGAGTAAGCAAAACTCTGTAAAAATGGCAGTTTTGGTCACTGTGAGGGTTTAAAAAGTGGTTATTCAACATGAGGCCCGATCCAAATGACATTTTGAATCATTTTTGGTAGAGTCCAAAAATCCATTTTCTGATGAAAAACGATGACCCCGGGACCAGTCGAACGTTGAAAAAATGGTCAATATTGATGAAATTTTAACATTTTAATCTTTTGACTTTAAATGACGGTTGGATGTGAGTTATTACTTTTTCAACTAAAATAAGTGTGTTTAAAGTCATTTCTGTGCCTGAAATTGGTCAAAATTGAAGATTTTGAGTAAGCAAAACTCTGTAAAAATGGCAGTTTTGGTCACCACGAGGGTTTAAAAAGTGGTTATTCAACATGAGGCCCGATCAAAATGACATTTTGAATCATTTTTGGTAGAGTTTAAAAATCAATTTTCTGATGAAAAACGATGACCCCGGACCAGTCGAACGTTGAAAAAATGGTCAATATTGATGAAATTTTAACATTTAATCTTTTGACTTTAAATGACGGTTGGATGTGAGTTATTACTTTTTCAACTAAAATAAGTGTGTTTTAAAGTCATTTATGTGCCTGAAATTGGTCAAAATTGAAGATTTTGAGTAAGCAAAACTCTGTAAAAATGGCAGTTTTGGTCACTGTGAGGGTTTAAAAAGTGGTTATTCAACATGAGGCCCGATCCAAATGACATTTTGAATCATTTTTGGTAGAGTCCAAAAAATCAATTTTCTGATGAAAAACGATGACCCCGGACTAGTCGAACGTTGAAAAAAATGGTCAATATTGATGAAATTTTAACATTTAATCTTTTGACTTTAAATGACGGTTGGATGTGAGTTATTACTTTTTTCAACTAAAATAAGTGTGTTTAAAGTCATTTCTGTGCCTGAAATTGGTCAAAATTGAAGATTTTGAGTAAGCAAAACTCTGTAAAAATGGCAGTTTTGGTCACTGTGAGGGTTTAAAAAGTGGTTATTCAACATGAGGCCCGATCAAAATGACATTTTGAATCATTTTTGGTAGAGTCCAAAAAATCAATTTTCTGATGAAAAACGATGACCCCGGACCAGTCGAACGTTGAAAAAAATGGTCAATATTGATGAAATTTTAACATTTAATCTTTTGACTTTAAATGACGGTTGGATGTGAGTTATTACTTTTTCAACTAAAATAAGTGTGTTTAAAAGTCATTTCTGTGCCTGAAATTGGTCAAATTGAAGATTTTGAGTAAGCAAAACTCTGTAAAAATGGCAGTTTTGGTCACTGTGAGGGTTTAAAAAGTGGTTATTCAACATGAGGCCCGATCAAAATGACATTTTGAATCATTTTTGGTAGAGTCCAAAAAATCAATTTTCTGATGAAAACGATGACCCCGGACCAGTCGAACGTTGAAAAAATGGTCAATATTGATGAAATTTTAACATTTAATCTTTTGACTTTAAATGACGGTTGGATGTGAGTTATTACTTTTTCAACTAAAATAAGTGTGTTTAAAGTCATTTCTGTGCCTGAAATTTGTCAAAATTGAAGATTTTGAGTAAGCAAACTCTGTAAAAATGGCAATTTTGGTCACTGTGAGGGTTTAAAAAGTGGTTATTCAACATGAGGCCCGATCCAAATGACATTTTTGAATCATTTTTGGTAGAGTCCAAAAAATCAATTTTCTGATGAAAAACGATGACCCCGGACCAGTCGAACGTTGAAAAAATGGTCAATATTGATGAAATTTTAACATTTAATCTTTTGACTTTAAATGACGGTTGGATGTGAGTTATTACTTTTTCAACTAAAATAAGTGTGTTTAAAGTCATTTCTGTGCCTGAAATTGGTCAAAATTGAAGATTTTGAGTAAGCAAAACTCTGTAAAAATGGCAATTTTGGTCACTGTGAGGGTTTAAAAAGTGGTTATTCAACATGAGGCCCAATCCAAATGACATTTTGGAATCATTTTTGGTAGAGTCCAAAAAATCAATTTTCTGATGAAGAACGATGACCCCGGACCAGTCGAACGTTGAAAAAATGGTCAATATTGATGAAATTTTAATATTTAATCTTTTGACTTTAAATGACGGTTGGATGTGAGTTATTACTTTTTCAACTAAAAATAAGTGTGTTTAAAGTCATTTCTGTGCCTGAAATTTGTCAAAATTGAAGATTTTGAGTAAGCAAAACTCTGTAAAAATGGCAGTTTTGGTCACTGTGAGGGTTTAAAAGTGGTTATTCAACATGAGGCCCGATCCAAATGACATTTTGAATCATTTTTGGTAGAGTCCAAAAAATCAATTTTCTGATGAAAAACGATGACCCCGGACCAGTCGAACGTTGAAAAAATGGTCAATATTGATGAAATTTTAACATTTAATCTTTTGACTTTAAATGACGGTTGGATGTGAGTTATTACTTTTTCAACTAAAATAAGTGTGTTTAAAGTCATTTCTGTGCCTGAAATTGGTCAAAATTGAAGATTTTGAGTAAGCAAAACTCTGTAAAAATGGCAATTTTGGTCACTGTGAGGGTTTTAAAAAGTGGTTATTCAACATGAGGCCCAATCCAAATGACATTTTGAATCATTTTTGGTAGAGTCCAAAAAATCAATTTTCTGATGAAGAACGATGACCCCGGACCAGTCGAACGTTGAAAAAATGGTCAATATTGATGAAATTTTAATATTTAATCTTTTGACTTTAAATGACGGTTGGATGTGAGTTATTACTTTTTCAACTAAAATAAGTGTGTTTAAAGTCATTTCTGTGCCTGAAATTGGTCAAAATTGAAGATTTTGAGTAAGCAAAACTCTGTAAAAATGGCAGTTTTGGTCACTGTGAGGGTTTAAAAAGTGGTTATTCAACATGAGGCCCGATCCAAATGACATTTTGAATCATTTTTGGTAGAGTCCAAAAAATCAATTTTCTGATGAAAAACGATGACCCTGGACCAGTCGAACGTTGAAAAAATGGTCAATATTGATGAAATTTTAACATTTAATCTTTTGACTTTAAATGACGGTTGGATGTGAGTTATTACTTTTTCAACTAAAATAAGTGTGTTTTAAAGTCATTTCTGTGCCTGAAATTGGTCAAAATTGAAGATTTTGAGTAAGCAAAACTCTGTAAAAATGGCAATTTTGGTCACTGTGAGGGTTTAAAAAGTGGTTATTCAACATGAGGCCCAATCCAAATGACATTTTGAATCATTTTTGGTAGAGTCCAAAAAATCAATTTTCTGATGAAGAACGATGACCCCGGACCAGTCGAACGTTGAAAAAATGGTCAATATTGATGAAATTTTAATATTTAATCTTTTGACTTTAAATGACGGTTGGATGTGAGTTATTACTTTTTCAACTAAAATAAGTGTGTTTAAAGTCATTTCTGTGCCTGAAATTGGTCAAAATTGAAGATTTTGAGTAAGCAAAACTCTGTAAAAATGGCAGTTTTGGTCACTGTGAGGGTTTAAAAAGTGGTTATTCAACATGAGGCCCGATCCAAATGACATTTTGAATCATTTTTGGTAGAGTCCAAAAAATCAATTTTCTGATGAAAAACGATGACCCCGGACCAGTCGAACATTGAAAAAATGGTCAATATTGATGAAATTTTAACATTTAATCTTTTGACTTTAAATGACGGTTGGATGTGAGTTATTACTTTTTCAACTAAAATAAGTGTGTTTAAAGTCATTTCTGTGCCTGAAATTGGTCAAAATTGAAGATTTTGAGTAAGCAAAACTCTGTAAAAATGGCAGTTTTGGTCACTGTGAGGGTTTAAAAAGTGGTTATTCAACATGAGGCCCGATCCAAATGACATTTTGAATCATTTTTGGTAGAGTCCAAAAAATCCATTTTCTGATGAAAAACGATGACCCCGGACCAGTCGAACGTTGAAAAAATGGTCAATATTGATGAAATTTTAACATTTAATCTTTTGACTTTAAATGACGGTTGGATGTGAGTTATTACTTTTTCAACTAAAATAAGTGTGTTTAAAGTCATTTCTGTGCCTGAAATTGGTCAAAATTGAAGATTTTGAGTAAGCAAAACTCTGTAAAAATGGCAGTTTTGGTCACCACGAGGGTTTAAAAAGTGGTTATTCAACATGAGGCCCGATCAAAATGACATTTTGAATCATTTTTGGTAGAGTTTAAAAAATCAATTTTCTGATGAAAAACGATGACCCCGGACCAGTCGAACGTTGAAAAAATGGTCAATATTGATGAAATTTTAACATTTAATCTTTTGACTTTAAATGACGGTTGGATGTGAGTTATTACTTTTTCAACTAAAATAAGTGTGTTTAAAGTCATTTATGTGCCTGAAATTGGTCAAAATTGAAGATTTTGAGTAAGCAAAACTCTGTAAAAATGGCAGTTTTGGTCACTGTGAGGGTTTAAAAAGTGGTTATTCAACATGAGGCCCGATCCAAATGACATTTTGAATCATTTTTGGTAGAGTCCAAAAAATCAATTTTCTGATGAAAAACGATGACCCCGGACTAGTCGAACGTTGAAAAAATGGTCAATATTGATGAAATTTTAACATTTAATCTTTTGACTTTAAATGACGGTTGGATGTGAGTTATTACTTTTTCAACTAAAATAAGTGTGTTTAAAGTCATTTCTGTGCCTGAAATTGGTCAAAATTGAAGATTTTGAGTAAGCAAAACTCTGTAAAAATGGCAGTTTTGGTCACTGTGAGGGTTTAAAAAGTGGTTATTCAACATGAGGCCCGATCAAAATGACATTTTGAATCATTTTTGGTAGAGTCCAAAAAATCAATTTTCTGATGAAAAACGATGACCCCGGACCAGTCGAACGTTGAAAAAATGGTCAATATTGATGAAATTTTAACATTTAATCTTTTGACTTTAAATGACGGTTGGATGTGAGTTATTACTTTTTCAACTAAAATAAGTGTGTTTAAAGTCATTTCTGTGCCTGAAATTTGTCAAAATTGAAGATTTTGAGTAAGCAAAACTCTGTAAAAATGGCAGTTTTGGTCACTGTGAGGGTTTAAAAAGTGGTTATTCAACATGAGGCCCGATCAAAATGACATTTTGAATCATTTTTGGTAGAGTCCAAAAAATCAATTTTCTGATGAAAAACGATGACCCCGGACCAGTCGAACGTTGAAAAAATGGTCAATATTGATGAAATTTTAACATTTAATCTTTTGACTTTAAATGACGGTTGGATGTGAGTTATTACTTTTTCAACTAAAATAAGTGTGTTTTAAAGTCATTTCTGTGCCTGAAATTGGTCAAAATTGAAGATTTTGAGTAAGCAAAACTCTGTAAAAATGGCAATTTTGGTCACTGTGAGGGTTTTAAAAAGTGGTTATTCAACATGAGGCCCAATCCAAATGACATTTTGAATCATTTTTGGTAGAGTCCAAAAAATCAATTTTCTGATGAAGAACGATGACCCCGGACCAGTCGAACGTTGAAAAAATGGTCAATATTGATGAAATTTTAATATTTAATCTTTTGACTTTAAATGACGGTTGGATGTGAGTTATTACTTTTTCAACTAAAATAAGTGTGTTTAAAGTCATTTCTGTGCCTGAAATTGGTCAAAATTGAAGATTTTGAGTAAGCAAAACTCTGTAAAAATGGCAGTTTTGGTCACTGTGAGGGTTTAAAAAGTGGTTATTCAACATGAGGCCCGATCCAAATGACATTTTGAATCATTTTGGTAGAGTCCAAAAAATCAATTTTCTGATGAAAAACGATGACCCCGGACCAGTCGAACGTTGAAAAAATGGTCAATATTGATGAAATTTTAACATTTAATCTTTTGACTTTAAATGACGGTTGGATGTGAGTTATTACTTTTTCAACTAAAATAAGTGTGTTTAAAGTCATTTCTGTGCCTGAAATTGGTCAAAATTGAAGATTTTGAGTAAGCAAAACTCTGTAAAAATGGCAATTTTGGTCACTGTGAGGGTTTAAAAAGTGGTTATTCAACATGAGGCCCAATCCAAATGACATTTTGAATCATTTTTGGTAGAGTCCAAAAAATCAATTTTCTGATGAAGAACGATGACCCCGGACCAGTCGAACGTTGAAAAAATGGTCAATATTGATGAAATTTTAATATTTAATCTTTTGACTTTAAATGACGGTTGGATGTGAGTTATTACTTTTTCAACTAAAATAAGTGTGTTTAAAGTCATTTCTGTGCCTGAAATTGGTCAAAATTGAAGATTTTGAGTAAGCAAAACTCTGTAAAAATGGCAGTTTTGGTCACTGTGAGGGTTTAAAAAGTGGTTATTCAACATGAGGCCCGATCCAAATGACATTTTGAATCATTTTTGGTAGAGTCCAAAAAATCAATTTTCTGATGAAAAACGATGACCCCGGACCAGTCGAACATTGAAAAAATGGTCAATATTGATGAAATTTTAACATTTAATCTTTTGACTTTAAATGACGGTTGGATGTGAGTTATTACTTTTTCAACTAAAATAAGTGTGTTTAAAGTCATTTCTGTGCCTGAAATTGGTCAAAATTGAAGATTTTGAGTAAGCAAAACTCTGTAAAAATGGCAGTTTTGGTCACTGTGAGGGTTTAAAAAGTGGTTATTCAACATGAGGCCCGATCCAAATGACATTTTGAATCATTTTTGGTAGAGTCCAAAAAATCCATTTTCTGATGAAAAACGATGACCCCGGACCAGTCGAACGTTGAAAAAATGGTCAATATTGATGAAATTTTAACATTTAATCTTTTGACTTTAAATGACGGTTGGATGTGAGTTATTACTTTTTCAACTAAAATAAGTGTGTTTAAAGTCATTTCTGTGCCTGAAATTGGTCAAAATTGAAGATTTTGAGTAAGCAAAACTCTGTAAAAATGGCAGTTTTGGTCACCACGAGGGTTTAAAAAGTGGTTATTCAACATGAGGCCCGATCAAAATGACATTTTGAATCATTTTTGGTAGAGTTTAAAAAATCAATTTTCTGATGAAAAACGATGACCCCGGACCAGTCGAACGTTGAAAAAATGGTCAATATTGATGAAATTTTAACATTTAATCTTTTGACTTTAAATGACGGTTGGATGTGAGTTATTACTTTTTCAACTAAAATAAGTGTGTTTAAAGTCATTTATATGCCTGAAATTGGTCAAAATTGAAGATTTTGAGTAAGCAAAACTCTGTAAAAATGGCAGTTTTGGTCACTGTGAGGGTTTAAAAAGTGGTTATTCAACATGAGGCCCGATCCAAATGACATTTTGAATCATTTTTGGTAGAGTCCAAAAAATCAATTTTCTGATGAAAAACGATGACCCCGGACTAGTCGAACGTTGAAAAAATGGTCAATATTGATGAAATTTTAACATTTAATCTTTTGACTTTAAATGACGGTTGGATGTGAGTTATTACTTTTTCAACTAAAATAAGTGTGTTTAAAGTCATTTCTGTGCCTGAAATTGGTCAAAATTGAAGATTTTGAGTAAGCAAAACTCTGTAAAAATGGCAGTTTTGGTCACTGTGAGGGTTTAAAAAGTGGTTATTCAACATGAGGCCCGATCAAAATGACATTTTGAATCATTTTTGGTAGAGTCCAAAAAATCAATTTTCTGATGAAAAACGATGACCCCGGACCAGTCGAACGTTGAAAAAATGGTCAATATTGATGAAATTTTAACATTTAATCTTTTGACTTTAAATGACGGTTGGATGTGAGTTATTACTTTTTCAACTAAAATAAGTGTGTTTAAAGTCATTTCTGTGCCTGAAATTGGTCAAAATTGAAGATTTTGAGTAAGCAAAACTCTGTAAAAATGGCAGTTTTGGTCACTGTGAGGGTTTAAAAAGTGGTTATTCAACATGAGGCCCGATCAAAATGACATTTTGAATCATTTTTGGTAGAGTCCAAAAAATCAATTTTCTGATGAAAAACGATGACCCCGGACCAGTCGAACGTTGAAAAAATGGTCAATATTGATGAAATTTTAACATTTAATCTTTTGACTTTAAATGACGGTTGGATGTGAGTTATTACTTTTTCAACTAAAATAAGTGTGTTTAAAGTCATTTCTGTGCCTGAAATTTGTCAAAATTGAAGATTTTGAGTAAGCAAAACTCTGTAAAAATGGCAATTTTGGTCACTGTGAGGGTTTAAAAAGTGGTTATTCAACATGAGGCCCGATCCAAATGACATTTTGAATCATTTTTGGTAGAGTCCAAAAAATCAATTTTCTGATGAAAAACGATGACCCCGGACCAGTCGAACGTTGAAAAAATGGTCAATATTGATGAAATTTTAACATTTAATCTTTTGACTTTAAATGACGGTTGGATGTGAGTTATTACTTTTTCAACTAAAATAAGTGTGTTTAAAGTCATTTCTGTGCCTGAAATTGGTCAAAATTGAAGATTTTGAGTAAGCAAAACTCTGTAAAAATGGCAATTTTGGTCACTGTGAGGGTTTAAAAAGTGGTTATTCAACATGAGGCCCAATCCAAATGACATTTTGAATCATTTTTGGTAGAGTCCAAAAAATCAATTTTCTGATGAAGAACGATGACCCCGGACCAGTCGAACGTTGAAAAAATGGTCAATATTGATGAAATTTTAATATTTAATCTTTTGACTTTAAATGACGGTTGGATGTGAGTTATTACTTTTTCAACTAAAATAAGTGTGTTTAAAGTCATTTCTGTGCCTGAAATTTGTCAAAATTGAAGATTTTGAGTAAGCAAAACTCTGTAAAAATGGCAGTTTTGGTCACTGTGAGGGTTTAAAAAGTGGTTATTCAACATGAGGCCCGATCCAAATGACATTTTGAATCATTTTTGGTAGAGTCCAAAAAATCAATTTTCTGATGAAAAACGATGACCCCGGACCAGTCGAACGTTGAAAAAATGGTCAATATTGATGAAATTTTAACATTTAATCTTTTGACTTTAAATGACGGTTGGATGTGAGTTATTACTTTTTCAACTAAAATAAGTGTGTTTAAAGTCATTTCTGTGCCTGAAATTGGTCAAAATTGAAGATTTTGAGTAAGCAAAACTCTGTAAAAATGGCAATTTTGGTCACTGTGAGGGTTTAAAAAGTGGTTATTCAACATGAGGCCCAATCCAAATGACATTTTGAATCATTTTTGGTAGAGTCCAAAAAATCAATTTTCTGATGAAGAACGATGACCCCGGACCAGTCGAACGTTGAAAAAATGGTCAATATTGATGAAATTTTAATATTTAATCTTTTGACTTTAAATGACGGTTGGATGTGAGTTATTACTTTTTCAACTAAAATAAGTGTGTTTAAAGTCATTTCTGTGCCTGAAATTGGTCAAAATTGAAGATTTTGAGTAAGCAAAACTCTGTAAAAATGGCAGTTTTGGTCACTGTGAGGGTTTAAAAAGTGGTTATTCAACATGAGGCCCGATCCAAATGACATTTTGAATCATTTTTGGTAGAGTCCAAAAAATCAATTTTCTGATGAAAAACGATGACCCTGGACCAGTCGAACGTTGAAAAAATGGTCAATATTGATGAAATTTTAACATTTAATCTTTTGACTTTAAATGACGGTTGGATGTGAGTTATTACTTTTTCAACTAAAATAAGTGTGTTTAAAGTCATTTCTGTGCCTGAAATTGGTCAAAATTGAAGATTTTGAGTAAGCAAAACTCTGTAAAAATGGCAATTTTGGTCACTGTGAGGGTTTAAAAAGTGGTTATTCAACATGAGGCCCAATCCAAATGACATTTTGAATCATTTTTGGTAGAGTCCAAAAAATCAATTTTCTGATGAAGAACGATGACCCCGGACCAGTCGAACGTTGAAAAAATGGTCAATATTGATGAAATTTTAATATTTAATCTTTTGACTTTAAATGACGGTTGGATGTGAGTTATTACTTTTTCAACTAAAATAAGTGTGTTTAAAGTCATTTCTGTGCCTGAAATTGGTCAAAATTGAAGATTTTGAGTAAGCAAAACTCTGTAAAAATGGCAGTTTTGGTCACTGTGAGGGTTTAAAAAGTGGTTATTCAACATGAGGCCCGATCCAAATGACATTTTGAATCATTTTTGGTAGAGTCCAAAAAATCAATTTTCTGATGAAAAACGATGACCCCGGACCAGTCGAACATTGAAAAAATGGTCAATATTGATGAAATTTTAACATTTAATCTTTTGACTTTAAATGACGGTTGGATGTGAGTTATTACTTTTTCAACTAAAATAAGTGTGTTTAAAGTCATTTCTGTGCCTGAAATTGGTCAAAATTGAAGATTTTGAGTAAGCAAAACTCTGTAAAAATGGCAGTTTTGGTCACTGTGAGGGTTTAAAAAGTGGTTATTCAACATGAGGCCCGATCCAAATGACATTTTGAATCATTTTTGGTAGAGTCCAAAAAATCCATTTTCTGATGAAAAACGATGACCCCGGACCAGTCGAACGTTGAAAAAATGGTCAATATTGATGAAATTTTAACATTTAATCTTTTGACTTTAAATGACGGTTGGATGTGAGTTATTACTTTTTCAACTAAAATAAGTGTGTTTAAAGTCATTTCTGTGCCTGAAATTGGTCAAAATTGAAGATTTTGAGTAAGCAAAACTCTGTAAAAATGGCAGTTTTGGTCACCACGAGGGTTTAAAAAGTGGTTATTCAACATGAGGCCCGATCAAAATGACATTTTGAATCATTTTTGGTAGAGTTTAAAAAATCAATTTTCTGATGAAAAACGATGACCCCGGACCAGTCGAACGTTGAAAAAATGGTCAATATTGATGAAATTTTAACATTTAATCTTTTGACTTTAAATGACGGTTGGATGTGAGTTATTACTTTTTCAACTAAAATAAGTGTGTTTAAAGTCATTTATGTGCCTGAAATTGGTCAAAATTGAAGATTTTGAGTAAGCAAAACTCTGTAAAAATGGCAGTTTTGGTCACTGTGAGGGTTTAAAAAGTGGTTATTCAACATGAGGCCCGATCCAAATGACATTTTGAATCATTTTTGGTAGAGTCCAAAAAATCAATTTTCTGATGAAAAACGATGACCCCGGACTAGTCGAACGTTGAAAAAATGGTCAATATTGATGAAATTTTAACATTTAATCTTTTGACTTTAAATGACGGTTGGATGTGAGTTATTACTTTTTCAACTAAAATAAGTGTGTTTAAAGTCATTTCTGTGCCTGAAATTGGTCAAAATTGAAGATTTTGAGTAAGCAAAACTCTGTAAAAATGGCAGTTTTGGTCACTGTGAGGGTTTAAAAAGTGGTTATTCAACATGAGGCCCGATCAAAATGACATTTTGAATCATTTTTGGTAGAGTCCAAAAATCAATTTTCTGATGAAAAACGATGACCCCGGACCAGTCGAACGTTGAAAAAATGGTCAATATTGATGAAATTTTAACATTTAATCTTTTGACTTTAAATGACGGTTGGATGTGAGTTATTACTTTTTCAACTAAAATAAGTGTGTTTAAAGTCATTTCTGTGCCTGAAATTTGTCAAAATTGAAGATTTTGAGTAAGCAAAACTCTGTAAAAATGGCAGTTTTGGTCACTGTGAGGGTTTAAAAAGTGGTTATTCAACATGAGGCCCGATCAAAATGACATTTTGAATCATTTTTGGTAGAGTCCAAAAAATCAATTTTCTGATGAAAAACGATGACCCCGGACCAGTCGAACGTTGAAAAAATGGTCAATATTGATGAAATTTTAACATTTAATCTTTTGACTTTAAATGACGGTTGGATGTGAGTTATTACTTTTTCAACTAAAATAAGTGTGTTTAAAGTCATTTCTGTGCCTGAAATTGGTCAAAATTGAAGATTTTGAGTAAGCAAAACTCTGTAAAAATGGCAATTTTGGTCACTGTGAGGGTTTAAAAAGTGGTTATTCAACATGAGGCCCAATCCAAATGACATTTTGAATCATTTTTGGTAGAGTCCAAAAAATCAATTTTCTGATGAAGAACGATGACCCCGGACCAGTCGAACGTTGAAAAAATGGTCAATATTGATGAAATTTTAATATTTAATCTTTTGACTTTAAATGACGGTTGGATGTGAGTTATTACTTTTTCAACTAAAATAAGTGTGTTTAAAGTCATTTCTGTGCCTGAAATTGGTCAAAATTGAAGATTTTGAGTAAGCAAAACTCTGTAAAAATGGCAGTTTTGGTCACTGTGAGGGTTTAAAAAGTGGTTATTCAACATGAGGCCCGATCCAAATGACATTTTGAATCATTTTTGGTAGAGTCCAAAAAATCAATTTTCTGATGAAAAACGATGACCCCGGACCAGTCGAACGTTGAAAAAATGGTCAATATTGATGAAATTTTAACATTTAATCTTTTGACTTTAAATGACGGTTGGATGTGAGTTATTACTTTTTCAACTAAAATAAGTGTGTTTAAAGTCATTTCTGTGCCTGAAATTGGTCAAAATTGAAGATTTTGAGTAAGCAAAACTCTGTAAAAATGGCAATTTTGGTCACTGTGAGGGTTTAAAAAGTGGTTATTCAACATGAGGCCCAATCCAAATGACATTTTGAATCATTTTTGGTAGAGTCCAAAAAATCAATTTTCTGATGAAGAACGATGACCCCGGACCAGTCGAACGTTGAAAAAATGGTCAATATTGATGAAATTTTAATATTTAATCTTTTGACTTTAAATGACGGTTGGATGTGAGTTATTACTTTTTCAACTAAAATAAGTGTGTTTAAAGTCATTTCTGTGCCTGAAATTGGTCAAAATTGAAGATTTTGAGTAAGCAAAACTCTGTAAAAATGGCAGTTTTGGTCACTGTGAGGGTTTAAAAAGTGGTTATTCAACATGAGGCCCGATCCAAATGACATTTTGAATCATTTTTGGTAGAGTCCAAAAAATCAATTTTCTGATGAAAAACGATGACCCCGGACCAGTCGAACATTGAAAAAATGGTCAATATTGATGAAATTTTAACATTTAATCTTTTGACTTTAAATGACGGTTGGATGTGAGTTATTACTTTTTCAACTAAAATAAGTGTGTTTAAAGTCATTTCTGTGCCTGAAATTGGTCAAAATTGAAGATTTTGAGTAAGCAAAACTCTGTAAAAATGGCAGTTTTGGTCACTGTGAGGGTTTAAAAAGTGGTTATTCAACATGAGGCCCGATCCAAATGACATTTTGAATCATTTTTGGTAGAGTCCAAAAAATCCATTTTCTGATGAAAAACGATGACCCCGGACCAGTCGAACGTTGAAAAAATGGTCAATATTGATGAAATTTTAACATTTAATCTTTTGACTTTAAATGACGGTTGGATGTGAGTTATTACTTTTTCAACTAAAATAAGTGTGTTTAAAGTCATTTCTGTGCCTGAAATTGGTCAAAATTGAAGATTTTGAGTAAGCAAAACTCTGTAAAAATGGCAGTTTTGGTCACCACGAGGGTTTAAAAAGTGGTTATTCAACATGAGGCCCGATCAAAATGACATTTTGAATCATTTTTGGTAGAGTTTAAAAAATCAATTTTCTGATGAAAAACGATGACCCCGGACCAGTCGAACGTTGAAAAAATGGTCAATATTGATGAAATTTTAACATTTAATCTTTTGACTTTAAATGACGGTTGGATGTGAGTTATTACTTTTTCAACTAAAATAAGTGTGTTTAAAGTCATTTATGTGCCTGAAATTGGTCAAAATTGAAGATTTTGAGTAAGCAAAACTCTGTAAAAATGGCAGTTTTGGTCACTGTGAGGGTTTAAAAAGTGGTTATTCAACATGAGGCCCGATCCAAATGACATTTTGAATCATTTTTGGTAGAGTCCAAAAAATCAATTTTCTGATGAAAAACGATGACCCCGGACTAGTCGAACGTTGAAAAAATGGTCAATATTGATGAAATTTTAACATTTAATCTTTTGACTTTAAATGACGGTTGGATGTGAGTTATTACTTTTTCAACTAAAATAAGTGTGTTTAAAGTCATTTCTGTGCCTGAAATTGGTCAAAATTGAAGATTTTGAGTAAGCAAAACTCTGTAAAAATGGCAGTTTTGGTCACTGTGAGGGTTTAAAAAGTGGTTATTCAACATGAGGCCCGATCAAAATGACATTTTGAATCATTTTTGGTAGAGTCCAAAAAATCAATTTTCTGATGAAAAACGATGACCCCGGACCAGTCGAACGTTGAAAAAATGGTCAATATTGATGAAATTTTAACATTTAATCTTTTGACTTTAAATGACGGTTGGATGTGAGTTATTACTTTTTCAACTAAAATAAGTGTGTTTAAAGTCATTTCTGTGCCTGAAATTGGTCAAAATTGAAGATTTTGAGTAAGCAAAACTCTGTAAAAATGGCAGTTTTGGTCACTGTGAGGGTTTAAAAAGTGGTTATTCAACATGAGGCCCGATCAAAATGACATTTTGAATCATTTTTGGTAGAGTCCAAAAAATCAATTTTCTGATGAAAAACGATGACCCCGGACCAGTCGAACGTTGAAAAAATGGTCAATATTGATGAAATTTTAACATTTAATCTTTTGACTTTAAATGACGGTTGGATGTGAGTTATTACTTTTTCAACTAAAATAAGTGTGTTTAAAGTCATTTCTGTGCCTGAAATTTGTCAAAATTGAAGATTTTGAGTAAGCAAAACTCTGTAAAAATGGCAATTTTGGTCACTGTGAGGGTTTAAAAAGTGGTTATTCAACATGAGGCCCGATCCAAATGACATTTTGAATCATTTTTGGTAGAGTCCAAAAAATCAATTTTCTGATGAAAAACGATGACCCCGGACCAGTCGAACGTTGAAAAAATGGTCAATATTGATGAAATTTTAACATTTAATCTTTTGACTTTAAATGACGGTTGGATGTGAGTTATTACTTTTTCAACTAAAATAAGTGTGTTTAAAGTCATTTCTGTGCCTGAAATTGGTCAAAATTGAAGATTTTGAGTAAGCAAAACTCTGTAAAAATGGCAATTTTGGTCACTGTGAGGGTTTAAAAAGTGGTTATTCAACATGAGGCCCAATCCAAATGACATTTTGAATCATTTTTGGTAGAGTCCAAAAAATCAATTTTCTGATGAAGAACGATGACCCCGGACCAGTCGAACGTTGAAAAAATGGTCAATATTGATGAAATTTTAATATTTAATCTTTTGACTTTAAATGACGGTTGGATGTGAGTTATTACTTTTTCAACTAAAATAAGTGTGTTTAAAGTCATTTCTGTGCCTGAAATTTGTCAAAATTGAAGATTTTGAGTAAGCAAAACTCTGTAAAAATGGCAGTTTTGGTCACTGTGAGGGTTTAAAAAGTGGTTATTCAACATGAGGCCCGATCCAAATGACATTTTGAATCATTTTTGGTAGAGTCCAAAAAATCAATTTTCTGATGAAAAACGATGACCCCGGACCAGTCGAACGTTGAAAAAATGGTCAATATTGATGAAATTTTAACATTTAATCTTTTGACTTTAAATGACGGTTGGATGTGAGTTATTACTTTTTCAACTAAAATAAGTGTGTTTAAAGTCATTTCTGTGCCTGAAATTGGTCAAAATTGAAGATTTTGAGTAAGCAAAACTCTGTAAAAATGGCAATTTTGGTCACTGTGAGGGTTTAAAAAGTGGTTATTCAACATGAGGCCCAATCCAAATGACATTTTGAATCATTTTTGGTAGAGTCCAAAAAATCAATTTTCTGATGAAGAACGATGACCCCGGACCAGTCGAACGTTGAAAAAATGGTCAATATTGATGAAATTTTAATATTTAATCTTTTGACTTTAAATGACAGTTGGATGTGAGTTATTACTTTTTCAACTAAAATAAGTGTGTTTAAAGTCATTTCTGTGCCTGAAATTGGTCAAAATTGAAGATTTTGAGTAAGCAAAACTCTGTAAAAATGGCAGTTTTGGTCACTGTGAGGGTTTAAAAAGTGGTTATTCAACATGAGGCCCGATCCAAATGACATTTTGAATCATTTTTGGTAGAGTCCAAAAAATCAATTTTCTGATGAAAAACGATGACCCTGGACCAGTCGAACGTTGAAAAAATGGTCAATATTGATGAAATTTTAACATTTAATCTTTTGACTTTAAATGACGGTTGGATGTGAGTTATTACTTTTTCAACTAAAATAAGTGTGTTTAAAGTCATTTCTGTGCCTGAAATTGGTCAAAATTGAAGATTTTGAGTAAGCAAAACTCTGTAAAAATGGCAATTTTGGTCACTGTGAGGGTTTAAAAAGTGGTTATTCAACATGAGGCCCAATCCAAATGACATTTTGAATCATTTTTGGTAGAGTCCAAAAAATCAATTTTCTGATGAAGAACGATGACCCCGGACCAGTCGAACGTTGAAAAAATGGTCAATATTGATGAAATTTTAATATTTAATCTTTTGACTTTAAATGACGGTTGGATGTGAGTTATTACTTTTTCAACTAAAATAAGTGTGTTTAAAGTCATTTCTGTGCCTGAAATTGGTCAAAATTGAAGATTTTGAGTAAGCAAAACTCTGTAAAAATGGCAGTTTTGGTCACTGTGAGGGTTTAAAAAGTGGTTATTCAACATGAGGCCCGATCCAAATGACATTTTGAATCATTTTTGGTAGAGTCCAAAAAATCAATTTTCTGATGAAAAACGATGACCCCGGACCAGTCGAACATTGAAAAAATGGTCAATATTGATGAAATTTTAACATTTAATCTTTTGACTTTAAATGACGGTTGGATGTGAGTTATTACTTTTTCAACTAAAATAAGTGTGTTTAAAGTCATTTCTGTGCCTGAAATTGGTCAAAATTGAAGATTTTGAGTAAGCAAAACTCTGTAAAAATGGCAGTTTTGGTCACTGTGAGGGTTTAAAAAGTGGTTATTCAACATGAGGCCCGATCCAAATGACATTTTGAATCATTTTTGGTAGAGTCCAAAAAATCCATTTTCTGATGAAAAACGATGACCCCGGACCAGTCGAACGTTGAAAAAATGGTCAATATTGATGAAATTTTAACATTTAATCTTTTGACTTTAAATGACGGTTGGATGTGAGTTATTACTTTTTCAACTAAAATAAGTGTGTTTAAAGTCATTTCTGTGCCTGAAATTGGTCAAAATTGAAGATTTTGAGTAAGCAAAACTCTGTAAAAATGGCAGTTTTGGTCACCACGAGGGTTTAAAAAGTGGTTATTCAACATGAGGCCCGATCAAAATGACATTTTGAATCATTTTTGGTAGAGTTTAAAAAATCAATTTTCTGATGAAAAACGATGACCCCGGACCAGTCGAACGTTGAAAAAATGGTCAATATTGATGAAATTTTAACATTTAATCTTTTGACTTTAAATGACGGTTGGATGTGAGTTATTACTTTTTCAACTAAAATAAGTGTGTTTAAAGTCATTTATGTGCCTGAAATTGGTCAAAATTGAAGATTTTGAGTAAGCAAAACTCTGTAAAAATGGCAGTTTTGGTCACTGTGAGGGTTTAAAAAGTGGTTATTCAACATGAGGCCCGATCCAAATGACATTTTGAATCATTTTTGGTAGAGTCCAAAAAATCAATTTTCTGATGAAAAACGATGACCCCGGACTAGTCGAACGTTGAAAAAATGGTCAATATTGATGAAATTTTAACATTTAATCTTTTGACTTTAAATGACGGTTGGATGTGAGTTATTACTTTTTCAACTAAAATAAGTGTGTTTAAAGTCATTTCTGTGCCTGAAATTGGTCAAAATTGAAGATTTTGAGTAAGCAAAACTCTGTAAAAATGGCAGTTTTGGTCACTGTGAGGGTTTAAAAAGTGGTTATTCAACATGAGGCCCGATCAAAATGACATTTTGAATCATTTTTGGTAGAGTCCAAAAAATCAATTTTCTGATGAAAAACGATGACCCCGGACCAGTCGAACGTTGAAAAAATGGTCAATATTGATGAAATTTTAACATTTAATCTTTTGACTTTAAATGACGGTTGGATGTGAGTTATTACTTTTTCAACTAAAATAAGTGTGTTTAAAGTCATTTCTGTGCCTGAAATTTGTCAAAATTGAAGATTTTGAGTAAGCAAAACTCTGTAAAAATGGCAGTTTTGGTCACTGTGAGGGTTTAAAAAGTGGTTATTCAACATGAGGCCCGATCAAAATGACATTTTGAATCATTTTTGGTAGAGTCCAAAAAATCAATTTTCTGATGAAAAACGATGACCCCGGACCAGTCGAACGTTGAAAAAATGGTCAATATTGATGAAATTTTAACATTTAATCTTTTGACTTTAAATGACGGTTGGATGTGAGTTATTACTTTTTCAACTAAAATAAGTGTGTTTAAAGTCATTTCTGTGCCTGAAATTGGTCAAAATTGAAGATTTTGAGTAAGCAAAACTCTGTAAAAATGGCAATTTTGGTCACTGTGAGGGTTTAAAAAGTGGTTATTCAACATGAGGCCCAATCCAAATGACATTTTGAATCATTTTTGGTAGAGTCCAAAAAATCAATTTTCTGATGAAGAACGATGACCCCGGACCAGTCGAACGTTGAAAAAATGGTCAATATTGATGAAATTTTAATATTTAATCTTTTGACTTTAAATGACGGTTGGATGTGAGTTATTACTTTTTCAACTAAAATAAGTGTGTTTAAAGTCATTTCTGTGCCTGAAATTGGTCAAAATTGAAGATTTTGAGTAAGCAAAACTCTGTAAAAATGGCAGTTTTGGTCACTGTGAGGGTTTAAAAAGTGGTTATTCAACATGAGGCCCGATCCAAATGACATTTTGAATCATTTTTGGTAGAGTCCAAAAAATCAATTTTCTGATGAAAAACGATGACCCCGGACCAGTCGAACGTTGAAAAAATGGTCAATATTGATGAAATTTTAACATTTAATCTTTTGACTTTAAATGACGGTTGGATGTGAGTTATTACTTTTTCAACTAAAATAAGTGTGTTTAAAGTCATTTCTGTGCCTGAAATTGGTCAAAATTGAAGATTTTGAGTAAGCAAAACTCTGTAAAAATGGCAATTTTGGTCACTGTGAGGGTTTAAAAAGTGGTTATTCAACATGAGGCCCAATCCAAATGACATTTTGAATCATTTTTGGTAGAGTCCAAAAAATCAATTTTCTGATGAAGAACGATGACCCCGGACCAGTCGAACGTTGAAAAAATGGTCAATATTGATGAAATTTTAATATTTAATCTTTTGACTTTAAATGACGGTTGGATGTGAGTTATTACTTTTTCAACTAAAATAAGTGTGTTTAAAGTCATTTCTGTGCCTGAAATTGGTCAAAATTGAAGATTTTGAGTAAGCAAAACTCTGTAAAAATGGCAGTTTTGGTCACTGTGAGGGTTTAAAAAGTGGTTATTCAACATGAGGCCCGATCCAAATGACATTTTGAATCATTTTTGGTAGAGTCCAAAAAATCAATTTTCTGATGAAAAACGATGACCCCGGACCAGTCGAACATTGAAAAAATGGTCAATATTGATGAAATTTTAACATTTAATCTTTTGACTTTAAATGACGGTTGGATGTGAGTTATTACTTTTTCAACTAAAATAAGTGTGTTTAAAGTCATTTCTGTGCCTGAAATTGGTCAAAATTGAAGATTTTGAGTAAGCAAAACTCTGTAAAAATGGCAGTTTTGGTCACTGTGAGGGTTTAAAAAGTGGTTATTCAACATGAGGCCCGATCCAAATGACATTTTGAATCATTTTTGGTAGAGTCCAAAAAATCCATTTTCTGATGAAAAACGATGACCCCGGACCAGTCGAACGTTGAAAAAATGGTCAATATTGATGAAATTTTAACATTTAATCTTTTGACTTTAAATGACGGTTGGATGTGAGTTATTACTTTTTCAACTAAAATAAGTGTGTTTAAAGTCATTTCTGTGCCTGAAATTGGTCAAAATTGAAGATTTTGAGTAAGCAAAACTCTGTAAAAATGGCAGTTTTGGTCACCACGAGGGTTTAAAAAGTGGTTATTCAACATGAGGCCCGATCAAAATGACATTTTGAATCATTTTTGGTAGAGTTTAAAAAATCAATTTTCTGATGAAAAACGATGACCCCGGACCAGTCGAACGTTGAAAAAATGGTCAATATTGATGAAATTTTAACATTTAATCTTTTGACTTTAAATGACGGTTGGATGTGAGTTATTACTTTTTCAACTAAAATAAGTGTGTTTAAAGTCATTTATGTGCCTGAAATTGGTCAAAATTGAAGATTTTGAGTAAGCAAAACTCTGTAAAAATGGCAGTTTTGGTCACTGTGAGGGTTTAAAAAGTGGTTATTCAACATGAGGCCCGATCCAAATGACATTTTGAATCATTTTTGGTAGAGTCCAAAAAATCAATTTTCTGATGAAAAACGATGACCCCGGACTAGTCGAACGTTGAAAAAATGGTCAATATTGATGAAATTTTAACATTTAATCTTTTGACTTTAAATGACGGTTGGATGTGAGTTATTACTTTTTCAACTAAAATAAGTGTGTTTAAAGTCATTTCTGTGCCTGAAATTGGTCAAAATTGAAGATTTTGAGTAAGCAAAACTCTGTAAAAATGGCAGTTTTGGTCACTGTGAGGGTTTAAAAAGTGGTTATTCAACATGAGGCCCGATCAAAATGACATTTTGAATCATTTTTGGTAGAGTCCAAAAAATCAATTTTCTGATGAAAAACGATGACCCCGGACCAGTCGAACGTTGAAAAAATGGTCAATATTGATGAAATTTTAACATTTAATCTTTTGACTTTAAATGACGGTTGGATGTGAGTTATTACTTTTTCAACTAAAATAAGTGTGTTTAAAGTCATTTCTGTGCCTGAAATTGGTCAAAATTGAAGATTTTGAGTAAGCAAAACTCTGTAAAAATGGCAGTTTTGGTCACTGTGAGGGTTTAAAAAGTGGTTATTCAACATGAGGCCCGATCAAAATGACATTTTGAATCATTTTTGGTAGAGTCCAAAAAATCAATTTTCTGATGAAAAACGATGACCCCGGACCAGTCGAACGTTGAAAAAATGGTCAATATTGATGAAATTTTAACATTTAATCTTTTGACTTTAAATGACGGTTGGATGTGAGTTATTACTTTTTCAACTAAAATAAGTGTGTTTAAAGTCATTTCTGTGCCTGAAATTTGTCAAAATTGAAGATTTTGAGTAAGCAAAACTCTGTAAAAATGGCAATTTTGGTCACTGTGAGGGTTTAAAAAGTGGTTATTCAACATGAGGCCCGATCCAAATGACATTTTGAATCATTTTTGGTAGAGTCCAAAAAATCAATTTTCTGATGAAAAACGATGACCCCGGACCAGTCGAACGTTGAAAAAATGGTCAATATTGATGAAATTTTAACATTTAATCTTTTGACTTTAAATGACGGTTGGATGTGAGTTATTACTTTTTCAACTAAAATAAGTGTGTTTAAAGTCATTTCTGTGCCTGAAATTGGTCAAAATTGAAGATTTTGAGTAAGCAAAACTCTGTAAAAATGGCAATTTTGGTCACTGTGAGGGTTTAAAAAGTGGTTATTCAACATGAGGCCCAATCCAAATGACATTTTGAATCATTTTTGGTAGAGTCCAAAAAATCAATTTTCTGATGAAGAACGATGACCCCGGACCAGTCGAACGTTGAAAAAATGGTCAATATTGATGAAATTTTAATATTTAATCTTTTGACTTTAAATGACGGTTGGATGTGAGTTATTACTTTTTCAACTAAAATAAGTGTGTTTAAAGTCATTTCTGTGCCTGAAATTTGTCAAAATTGAAGATTTTGAGTAAGCAAAACTCTGTAAAAATGGCAGTTTTGGTCACTGTGAGGGTTTAAAAAGTGGTTATTCAACATGAGGCCCGATCCAAATGACATTTTGAATCATTTTTGGTAGAGTCCAAAAAATCAATTTTCTGATGAAAAACGATGACCCCGGACCAGTCGAACGTTGAAAAAATGGTCAATATTGATGAAATTTTAACATTTAATCTTTTGACTTTAAATGACGGTTGGATGTGAGTTATTACTTTTTCAACTAAAATAAGTGTGTTTAAAGTCATTTCTGTGCCTGAAATTGGTCAAAATTGAAGATTTTGAGTAAGCAAAACTCTGTAAAAATGGCAATTTTGGTCACTGTGAGGGTTTAAAAAGTGGTTATTCAACATGAGGCCCAATCCAAATGACATTTTGAATCATTTTTGGTAGAGTCCAAAAAATCAATTTTCTGATGAAGAACGATGACCCCGGACCAGTCGAACGTTGAAAAAATGGTCAATATTGATGAAATTTTAATATTTAATCTTTTGACTTTAAATGACGGTTGGATGTGAGTTATTACTTTTTCAACTAAAATAAGTGTGTTTAAAGTCATTTCTGTGCCTGAAATTGGTCAAAATTGAAGATTTTGAGTAAGCAAAACTCTGTAAAAATGGCAGTTTTGGTCACTGTGAGGGTTTAAAAAGTGGTTATTCAACATGAGGCCCGATCCAAATGACATTTTGAATCATTTTTGGTAGAGTCCAAAAAATCAATTTTCTGATGAAAAACGATGACCCTGGACCAGTCGAACGTTGAAAAAATGGTCAATATTGATGAAATTTTAACATTTAATCTTTTGACTTTAAATGACGGTTGGATGTGAGTTATTACTTTTTCAACTAAAATAAGTGTGTTTAAAGTCATTTCTGTGCCTGAAATTGGTCAAAATTGAAGATTTTGAGTAAGCAAAACTCTGTAAAAATGGCAATTTTGGTCACTGTGAGGGTTTAAAAAGTGGTTATTCAACATGAGGCCCAATCCAAATGACATTTTGAATCATTTTTGGTAGAGTCCAAAAAATCAATTTTCTGATGAAGAACGATGACCCCGGACCAGTCGAACATTGAAAAAATGGTCAATATTGATGAAATTTTAATATTTAATCTTTTGACTTTAAATGACGGTTGGATGTGAGTTATTACTTTTTCAACTAAAATAAGTGTGTTTAAAGTCATTTCTGTGCCTGAAATTGGTCAAAATTGAAGATTTTGAGTAAGCAAAACTCTGTAAAAATGGCAGTTTTGGTCACTGTGAGGGTTTAAAAAGTGGTTATTCAACATGAGGCCCGATCCAAATGACATTTTGAATCATTTTTGGTAGAGTCCAAAAAATCAATTTTCTGATGAAAAACGATGACCCCGGACCAGTCGAACATTGAAAAAATGGTCAATATTGATGAAATTTTAACATTTAATCTTTTGACTTTAAATGACGGTTGGATGTGAGTTATTACTTTTTCAACTAAAATAAGTGTGTTTAAAGTCATTTCTGTGCCTGAAATTGGTCAAAATTGAAGATTTTGAGTAAGCAAAACTCTGTAAAAATGGCAGTTTTGGTCACTGTGAGGGTTTAAAAAGTGGTTATTCAACATGAGGCCCGATCCAAATGACATTTTGAATCATTTTTGGTAGAGTCCAAAAAATCCATTTTCTGATGAAAAACGATGACCCCGGACCAGTCGAACGTTGAAAAAATGGTCAATATTGATGAAATTTTAACATTTAATCTTTTGACTTTAAATGACGGTTGGATGTGAGTTATTACTTTTTCAACTAAAATAAGTGTGTTTAAAGTCATTTCTGTGCCTGAAATTGGTCAAAATTGAAGATTTTGAGTAAGCAAAACTCTGTAAAAATGGCAGTTTTGGTCACCACGAGGGTTTAAAAAGTGGTTATTCAACATGAGGCCCGATCAAAATGACATTTTGAATCATTTTTGGTAGAGTTTAAAAAATCAATTTTCTGATGAAAAACGATGACCCCGGACCAGTCGAACGTTGAAAAAATGGTCAATATTGATGAAATTTTAACATTTAATCTTTTGACTTTAAATGACGGTTGGATGTGAGTTATTACTTTTTCAACTAAAATAAGTGTGTTTAAAGTCATTTATGTGCCTGAAATTGGTCAAAATTGAAGATTTTGAGTAAGCAAAACTCTGTAAAAATGGCAGTTTTGGTCACTGTGAGGGTTTAAAAAGTGGTTATTCAACATGAGGCCCGATCCAAATGACATTTTGAATCATTTTTGGTAGAGTCCAAAAAATCAATTTTCTGATGAAAAACGATGACCCCGGACTAGTCGAACGTTGAAAAAATGGTCAATATTGATGAAATTTTAACATTTAATCTTTTGACTTTAAATGACGGTTGGATGTGAGTTATTACTTTTTCAACTAAAATAAGTGTGTTTAAAGTCATTTCTGTGCCTGAAATTGGTCAAAATTGAAGATTTTGAGTAAGCAAAACTCTGTAAAAATGGCAGTTTTGGTCACTGTGAGGGTTTAAAAAGTGGTTATTCAACATGAGGCCCGATCAAAATGACATTTTGAATCATTTTTGGTAGAGTCCAAAAAATCAATTTTCTGATGAAAAACGATGACCCCGGACCAGTCGAACGTTGAAAAAATGGTCAATATTGATGAAATTTTAACATTTAATCTTTTGACTTTAAATGACGGTTGGATGTGAGTTATTACTTTTTCAACTAAAATAAGTGTGTTTAAAGTCATTTCTGTGCCTGAAATTTGTCAAAATTGAAGATTTTGAGTAAGCAAAACTCTGTAAAAATGGCAGTTTTGGTCACTGTGAGGGTTTAAAAAGTGGTTATTCAACATGAGGCCCGATCAAAATGACATTTTGAATCATTTTTGGTAGAGTCCAAAAAATCAATTTTCTGATGAAAAACGATGACCCCGGACCAGTCGAACGTTGAAAAAATGGTCAATATTGATGAAATTTTAACATTTAATCTTTTGACTTTAAATGACGGTTGGATGTGAGTTATTACTTTTTCAACTAAAATAAGTGTGTTTAAAGTCATTTCTGTGCCTGAAATTGGTCAAAATTGAAGATTTTGAGTAAGCAAAACTCTGTAAAAATGGCAATTTTGGTCACTGTGAGGGTTTAAAAAGTGGTTATTCAACATGAGGCCCAATCCAAATGACATTTTGAATCATTTTTGGTAGAGTCCAAAAAATCAATTTTCTGATGAAGAACGATGACCCCGGACCAGTCGAACGTTGAAAAAATGGTCAATATTGATGAAATTTTAATATTTAATCTTTTGACTTTAAATGACGGTTGGATGTGAGTTATTACTTTTTCAACTAAAATAAGTGTGTTTAAAGTCATTTCTGTGCCTGAAATTGGTCAAAATTGAAGATTTTGAGTAAGCAAAACTCTGTAAAAATGGCAGTTTTGGTCACTGTGAGGGTTTAAAAAGTGGTTATTCAACATGAGGCCCGATCCAAATGACATTTTGAATCATTTTTGGTAGAGTCCAAAAAATCAATTTTCTGATGAAAAACGATGACCCCGGACCAGTCGAACGTTGAAAAAATGGTCAATATTGATGAAATTTTAACATTTAATCTTTTGACTTTAAATGACGGTTGGATGTGAGTTATTACTTTTTCAACTAAAATAAGTGTGTTTAAAGTCATTTCTGTGCCTGAAATTGGTCAAAATTGAAGATTTTGAGTAAGCAAAACTCTGTAAAAATGGCAATTTTGGTCACTGTGAGGGTTTAAAAAGTGGTTATTCAACATGAGGCCCAATCCAAATGACATTTTGAATCATTTTTGGTAGAGTCCAAAAAATCAATTTTCTGATGAAGAACGATGACCCCGGACCAGTCGAACGTTGAAAAAATGGTCAATATTGATGAAATTTTAATATTTAATCTTTTGACTTTAAATGACGGTTGGATGTGAGTTATTACTTTTTCAACTAAAATAAGTGTGTTTAAAGTCATTTCTGTGCCTGAAATTGGTCAAAATTGAAGATTTTGAGTAAGCAAAACTCTGTAAAAATGGCAGTTTTGGTCACTGTGAGGGTTTAAAAAGTGGTTATTCAACATGAGGCCCGATCCAAATGACATTTTGAATCATTTTTGGTAGAGTCCAAAAAATCAATTTTCTGATGAAAAACGATGACCCCGGACCAGTCGAACATTGAAAAAATGGTCAATATTGATGAAATTTTAACATTTAATCTTTTGACTTTAAATGACGGTTGGATGTGAGTTATTACTTTTTCAACTAAAATAAGTGTGTTTAAAGTCATTTCTGTGCCTGAAATTGGTCAAAATTGAAGATTTTGAGTAAGCAAAACTCTGTAAAAATGGCAGTTTTGGTCACTGTGAGGGTTTAAAAAGTGGTTATTCAACATGAGGCCCGATCCAAATGACATTTTGAATCATTTTTGGTAGAGTCCAAAAAATCCATTTTCTGATGAAAAACGATGACCCCGGACCAGTCGAACGTTGAAAAAATGGTCAATATTGATGAAATTTTAACATTTAATCTTTTGACTTTAAATGACGGTTGGATGTGAGTTATTACTTTTTCAACTAAAATAAGTGTGTTTAAAGTCATTTCTGTGCCTGAAATTGGTCAAAATTGAAGATTTTGAGTAAGCAAAACTCTGTAAAAATGGCAGTTTTGGTCACCACGAGGGTTTAAAAAGTGGTTATTCAACATGAGGCCCGATCAAAATGACATTTTGAATCATTTTTGGTAGAGTTTAAAAAATCAATTTTCTGATGAAAAACGATGACCCCGGACCAGTCGAACGTTGAAAAAATGGTCAATATTGATGAAATTTTAACATTTAATCTTTTGACTTTAAATGACGGTTGGATGTGAGTTATTACTTTTTCAACTAAAATAAGTGTGTTTAAAGTCATTTATGTGCCTGAAATTGGTCAAAATTGAAGATTTTGAGTAAGCAAAACTCTGTAAAAATGGCAGTTTTGGTCACTGTGAGGGTTTAAAAAGTGGTTATTCAACATGAGGCCCGATCCAAATGACATTTTGAATCATTTTTGGTAGAGTCCAAAAAATCAATTTTCTGATGAAAAACGATGACCCCGGACTAGTCGAACGTTGAAAAAATGGTCAATATTGATGAAATTTTAACATTTAATCTTTTGACTTTAAATGACGGTTGGATGTGAGTTATTACTTTTTCAACTAAAATAAGTGTGTTTAAAGTCATTTCTGTGCCTGAAATTGGTCAAAATTGAAGATTTTGAGTAAGCAAAACTCTGTAAAAATGGCAGTTTTGGTCACTGTGAGGGTTTAAAAAGTGGTTATTCAACATGAGGCCCGATCAAAATGACATTTTGAATCATTTTTGGTAGAGTCCAAAAAATCAATTTTCTGATGAAAAACGATGACCCCGGACCAGTCGAACGTTGAAAAAATGGTCAATATTGATGAAATTTTAACATTTAATCTTTTGACTTTAAATGACGGTTGGATGTGAGTTATTACTTTTTCAACTAAAATAAGTGTGTTTAAAGTCATTTCTGTGCCTGAAATTGGTCAAAATTGAAGATTTTGAGTAAGCAAAACTCTGTAAAAATGGCAGTTTTGGTCACTGTGAGGGTTTAAAAAGTGGTTATTCAACATGAGGCCCGATCAAAATGACATTTTGAATCATTTTTGGTAGAGTCCAAAAAATCAATTTTCTGATGAAAAACGATGACCCCGGACCAGTCGAACGTTGAAAAAATGGTCAATATTGATGAAATTTTAACATTTAATCTTTTGACTTTAAATGACGGTTGGATGTGAGTTATTACTTTTTCAACTAAAATAAGTGTGTTTAAAGTCATTTCTGTGCCTGAAATTTGTCAAAATTGAAGATTTTGAGTAAGCAAAACTCTGTAAAAATGGCAATTTTGGTCACTGTGAGGGTTTAAAAAGTGGTTATTCAACATGAGGCCCGATCCAAATGACATTTTGAATCATTTTTGGTAGAGTCCAAAAAATCAATTTTCTGATGAAAAACGATGACCCCGGACCAGTCGAACGTTGAAAAAATGGTCAATATTGATGAAATTTTAACATTTAATCTTTTGACTTTAAATGACGGTTGGATGTGAGTTATTACTTTTTCAACTAAAATAAGTGTGTTTAAAGTCATTTCTGTGCCTGAAATTGGTCAAAATTGAAGATTTTGAGTAAGCAAAACTCTGTAAAAATGGCAATTTTGGTCACTGTGAGGGTTTAAAAAGTGGTTATTCAACATGAGGCCCAATCCAAATGACATTTTGAATCATTTTTGGTAGAGTCCAAAAAATCAATTTTCTGATGAAGATCGATGACCCCGGACCAGTCGAACGTTGAAAAAATGGTCAATATTGATGAAATTTTAATATTTAATCTTTTGACTTTAAATGACGGTTGGATGTGAGTTATTACTTTTTCAACTAAAATAAGTGTGTTTAAAGTCATTTCTGTGCCTGAAATTTGTCAAAATTGAAGATTTTGAGTAAGCAAAACTCTGTAAAAATGGCAGTTTTGGTCACTGTGAGGGTTTAAAAAGTGGTTATTCAACATGAGGCCCGATCCAAATGACATTTTGAATCATTTTTGGTAGAGTCCAAAAAATCAATTTTCTGATGAAAAACGATGACCCCGGACCAGTCGAACGTTGAAAAAATGGTCAATATTGATGAAATTTTAACATTTAATCTTTTGACTTTAAATGACGGTTGGATGTGAGTTATTACTTTTTCAACTAAAATAAGTGTGTTTAAAGTCATTTCTGTGCCTGAAATTGGTCAAAATTGAAGATTTTGAGTAAGCAAAACTCTGTAAAAATGGCAATTTTGGTCACTGTGAGGGTTTAAAAAGTGGTTATTCAACATGAGGCCCAATCCAAATGACATTTTGAATCATTTTTGGTAGAGTCCAAAAAATCAATTTTCTGATGAAGAACGATGACCCCGGACCAGTCGAACGTTGAAAAAATGGTCAATATTGATGAAATTTTAATATTTAATCTTTTGACTTTAAATGACGGTTGGATGTGAGTTATTACTTTTTCAACTAAAATAAGTGTGTTTAAAGTCATTTCTGTGCCTGAAATTGGTCAAAATTGAAGATTTTGAGTAAGCAAAACTCTGTAAAAATGGCAGTTTTGGTCACTGTGAGGGTTTAAAAAGTGGTTATTCAACATGAGGCCCGATCCAAATGACATTTTGAATCATTTTTGGTAGAGTCCAAAAAATCAATTTTCTGATGAAAAACGATGACCCTGGACCAGTCGAACGTTGAAAAAATGGTCAATATTGATGAAATTTTAACATTTAATCTTTTGACTTTAAATGACGGTTGGATGTGAGTTATTACTTTTTCAACTAAAATAAGTGTGTTTAAAGTCATTTCTGTGCCTGAAATTGGTCAAAATTGAAGATTTTGAGTAAGCAAAACTCTGTAAAAATGGCAATTTTGGTCACTGTGAGGGTTTAAAAAGTGGTTATTCAACATGAGGCCCAATCCAAATGACATTTTGAATCATTTTTGGTAGAGTCCAAAAAATCAATTTTCTGATGAAGAACGATGACCCCGGACCAGTCGAACGTTGAAAAAATGGTCAATATTGATGAAATTTTAATATTTAATCTTTTGACTTTAAATGACGGTTGGATGTGAGTTATTACTTTTTCAACTAAAATAAGTGTGTTTAAAGTCATTTCTGTGCCTGAAATTGGTCAAAATTGAAGATTTTGAGTAAGCAAAACTCTGTAAAAATGGCAGTTTTGGTCACTGTGAGGGTTTAAAAAGTGGTTATTCAACATGAGGCCCGATCCAAATGACATTTTGAATCATTTTTGGTAGAGTCCAAAAAATCAATTTTCTGATGAAAAACGATGACCCCGGACCAGTCGAACATTGAAAAAATGGTCAATATTGATGAAATTTTAACATTTAATCTTTTGACTTTAAATGACGGTTGGATGTGAGTTATTACTTTTTCAACTAAAATAAGTGTGTTTAAAGTCATTTCTGTGCCTGAAATTGGTCAAAATTGAAGATTTTGAGTAAGCAAAACTCTGTAAAAATGGCAGTTTTGGTCACTGTGAGGGTTTAAAAAGTGGTTATTCAACATGAGGCCCGATCCAAATGACATTTTGAATCATTTTTGGTAGAGTCCAAAAAATCCATTTTCTGATGAAAAACGATGACCCCGGACCAGTCGAACGTTGAAAAAATGGTCAATATTGATGAAATTTTAACATTTAATCTTTTGACTTTAAATGACGGTTGGATGTGAGTTATTACTTTTTCAACTAAAATAAGTGTGTTTAAAGTCATTTCTGTGCCTGAAATTGGTCAAAATTGAAGATTTTGAGTAAGCAAAACTCTGTAAAAATGGCAGTTTTGGTCACCACGAGGGTTTAAAAAGTGGTTATTCAACATGAGGCCCGATCAAAATGACATTTTGAATCATTTTTGGTAGAGTTTAAAAAATCAATTTTCTGATGAAAAACGATGACCCCGGACCAGTCGAACGTTGAAAAAATGGTCAATATTGATGAAATTTTAACATTTAATCTTTTGACTTTAAATGACGGTTGGATGTGAGTTATTACTTTTTCAACTAAAATAAGTGTGTTTAAAGTCATTTATGTGCCTGAAATTGGTCAAAATTGAAGATTTTGAGTAAGCAAAACTCTGTAAAAATGGCAGTTTTGGTCACTGTGAGGGTTTAAAAAGTGGTTATTCAACATGAGGCCCGATCCAAATGACATTTTGAATCATTTTTGGTAGAGTCCAAAAAATCAATTTTCTGATGAAAAACGATGACCCCGGACTAGTCGAACGTTGAAAAAATGGTCAATATTGATGAAATTTTAACATTTAATCTTTTGACTTTAAATGACGGTTGGATGTGAGTTATTACTTTTTCAACTAAAATAAGTGTGTTTAAAGTCATTTCTGTGCCTGAAATTGGTCAAAATTGAAGATTTTGAGTAAGCAAAACTCTGTAAAAATGGCAGTTTTGGTCACTGTGAGGGTTTAAAAAGTGGTTATTCAACATGAGGCCCGATCAAAATGACATTTTGAATCATTTTTGGTAGAGTCCAAAAAATCAATTTTCTGATGAAAAACGATGACCCCGGACCAGTCGAACGTTGAAAAAATGGTCAATATTGATGAAATTTTAACATTTAATCTTTTGACTTTAAATGACGGTTGGATGTGAGTTATTACTTTTTCAACTAAAATAAGTGTGTTTAAAGTCATTTCTGTGCCTGAAATTTGTCAAAATTGAAGATTTTGAGTAAGCAAAACTCTGTAAAAATGGCAGTTTTGGTCACTGTGAGGGTTTAAAAAGTGGTTATTCAACATGAGGCCCGATCAAAATGACATTTTGAATCATTTTTGGTAGAGTCCAAAAAATCAATTTTCTGATGAAAAACGATGACCCCGGACCAGTCGAACGTTGAAAAAATGGTCAATATTGATGAAATTTTAACATTTAATCTTTTGACTTTAAATGACGGTTGGATGTGAGTTATTACTTTTTCAACTAAAATAAGTGTGTTTAAAGTCATTTCTGTGCCTGAAATTGGTCAAAATTGAAGATTTTGAGTAAGCAAAACTCTGTAAAAATGGCAATTTTGGTCACTGTGAGGGTTTAAAAAGTGGTTATTCAACATGAGGCCCAATCCAAATGACATTTTGAATCATTTTTGGTAGAGTCCAAAAAATCAATTTTCTGATGAAGAACGATGACCCCGGACCAGTCGAACGTTGAAAAAATGGTCAATATTGATGAAATTTTAATATTTAATCTTTTGACTTTAAATGACGGTTGGATGTGAGTTATTACTTTTTCAACTAAAATAAGTGTGTTTAAAGTCATTTCTGTGCCTGAAATTGGTCAAAATTGAAGATTTTGAGTAAGCAAAACTCTGTAAAAATGGCAGTTTTGGTCACTGTGAGGGTTTAAAAAGTGGTTATTCAACATGAGGCCCGATCCAAATGACATTTTGAATCATTTTTGGTAGAGTCCAAAAAATCAATTTTCTGATGAAAAACGATGACCCCGGACCAGTCGAACGTTGAAAAAATGGTCAATATTGATGAAATTTTAACATTTAATCTTTTGACTTTAAATGACGGTTGGATGTGAGTTATTACTTTTTCAACTAAAATAAGTGTGTTTAAAGTCATTTCTGTGCCTGAAATTGGTCAAAATTGAAGATTTTGAGTAAGCAAAACTCTGTAAAAATGGCAATTTTGGTCACTGTGAGGGTTTAAAAAGTGGTTATTCAACATGAGGCCCAATCCAAATGACATTTTGAATCATTTTTGGTAGAGTCCAAAAAATCAATTTTCTGATGAAGAACGATGACCCCGGACCAGTCGAACGTTGAAAAAATGGTCAATATTGATGAAATTTTAATATTTAATCTTTTGACTTTAAATGACGGTTGGATGTGAGTTATTACTTTTTCAACTAAAATAAGTGTGTTTAAAGTCATTTCTGTGCCTGAAATTGGTCAAAATTGAAGATTTTGAGTAAGCAAAACTCTGTAAAAATGGCAGTTTTGGTCACTGTGAGGGTTTAAAAAGTGGTTATTCAACATGAGGCCCGATCCAAATGACATTTTGAATCATTTTTGGTAGAGTCCAAAAAATCAATTTTCTGATGAAAAACGATGACCCCGGACCAGTCGAACATTGAAAAAATGGTCAATATTGATGAAATTTTAACATTTAATCTTTTGACTTTAAATGACGGTTGGATGTGAGTTATTACTTTTTCAACTAAAATAAGTGTGTTTAAAGTCATTTCTGTGCCTGAAATTGGTCAAAATTGAAGATTTTGAGTAAGCAAAACTCTGTAAAAATGGCAGTTTTGGTCACTGTGAGGGTTTAAAAAGTGGTTATTCAACATGAGGCCCGATCCAAATGACATTTTGAATCATTTTTGGTAGAGTCCAAAAAATCCATTTTCTGATGAAAAACGATGACCCCGGACCAGTCGAACGTTGAAAAAATGGTCAATATTGATGAAATTTTAACATTTAATCTTTTGACTTTAAATGACGGTTGGATGTGAGTTATTACTTTTTCAACTAAAATAAGTGTGTTTAAAGTCATTTCTGTGCCTGAAATTGGTCAAAATTGAAGATTTTGAGTAAGCAAAACTCTGTAAAAATGGCAGTTTTGGTCACCACGAGGGTTTAAAAAGTGGTTATTCAACATGAGGCCCGATCAAAATGACATTTTGAATCATTTTTGGTAGAGTTTAAAAAATCAATTTTCTGATGAAAAACGATGACCCCGGACCAGTCGAACGTTGAAAAAATGGTCAATATTGATGAAATTTTAACATTTAATCTTTTGACTTTAAATGACGGTTGGATGTGAGTTATTACTTTTTCAACTAAAATAAGTGTGTTTAAAGTCATTTATGTGCCTGAAATTGGTCAAAATTGAAGATTTTGAGTAAGCAAAACTCTGTAAAAATGGCAGTTTTGGTCACTGTGAGGGTTTAAAAAGTGGTTATTCAACATGAGGCCCGATCCAAATGACATTTTGAATCATTTTTGGTAGAGTCCAAAAAATCAATTTTCTGATGAAAAACGATGACCCCGGACTAGTCGAACGTTGAAAAAATGGTCAATATTGATGAAATTTTAACATTTAATCTTTTGACTTTAAATGACGGTTGGATGTGAGTTATTACTTTTTCAACTAAAATAAGTGTGTTTAAAGTCATTTCTGTGCCTGAAATTGGTCAAAATTGAAGATTTTGAGTAAGCAAAACTCTGTAAAAATGGCAGTTTTGGTCACTGTGAGGGTTTAAAAAGTGGTTATTCAACATGAGGCCCGATCAAAATGACATTTTGAATCATTTTTGGTAGAGTCCAAAAAATCAATTTTCTGATGAAAAACGATGACCCCGGACCAGTCGAACGTTGAAAAAATGGTCAATATTGATGAAATTTTAACATTTAATCTTTTGACTTTAAATGACGGTTGGATGTGAGTTATTACTTTTTCAACTAAAATAAGTGTGTTTAAAGTCATTTCTGTGCCTGAAATTGGTCAAAATTGAAGATTTTGAGTAAGCAAAACTCTGTAAAAATGGCAGTTTTGGTCACTGTGAGGGTTTAAAAAGTGGTTATTCAACATGAGGCCCGATCAAAATGACATTTTGAATCATTTTTGGTAGAGTCCAAAAAATCAATTTTCTGATGAAAAACGATGACCCCGGACCAGTCGAACGTTGAAAAAATGGTCAATATTGATGAAATTTTAACATTTAATCTTTTGACTTTAAATGACGGTTGGATGTGAGTTATTACTTTTTCAACTAAAATAAGTGTGTTTAAAGTCATTTCTGTGCCTGAAATTTGTCAAAATTGAAGATTTTGAGTAAGCAAAACTCTGTAAAAATGGCAATTTTGGTCACTGTGAGGGTTTAAAAAGTGGTTATTCAACATGAGGCCCGATCCAAATGACATTTTGAATCATTTTTGGTAGAGTCCAAAAAATCAATTTTCTGATGAAAAACGATGACCCCGGACCAGTCGAACGTTGAAAAAATGGTCAATATTGATGAAATTTTAACATTTAATCTTTTGACTTTAAATGACGGTTGGATGTGAGTTATTACTTTTTCAACTAAAATAAGTGTGTTTAAAGTCATTTCTGTGCCTGAAATTGGTCAAAATTGAAGATTTTGAGTAAGCAAAACTCTGTAAAAATGGCAATTTTGGTCACTGTGAGGGTTTAAAAAGTGGTTATTCAACATGAGGCCCAATCCAAATGACATTTTGAATCATTTTTGGTAGAGTCCAAAAAATCAATTTTCTGATGAAGAACGATGACCCCGGACCAGTCGAACGTTGAAAAAATGGTCAATATTGATGAAATTTTAATATTTAATCTTTTGACTTTAAATGACGGTTGGATGTGAGTTATTACTTTTTCAACTAAAATAAGTGTGTTTAAAGTCATTTCTGTGCCTGAAATTTGTCAAAATTGAAGATTTTGAGTAAGCAAAACTCTGTAAAAATGGCAGTTTTGGTCACTGTGAGGGTTTAAAAAGTGGTTATTCAACATGAGGCCCGATCCAAATGACATTTTGAATCATTTTTGGTAGAGTCCAAAAAATCAATTTTCTGATGAAAAACGATGACCCCGGACCAGTCGAACGTTGAAAAAATGGTCAATATTGATGAAATTTTAACATTTAATCTTTTGACTTTAAATGACGGTTGGATGTGAGTTATTACTTTTTCAACTAAAATAAGTGTGTTTAAAGTCATTTCTGTGCCTGAAATTGGTCAAAATTGAAGATTTTGAGTAAGCAAAACTCTGTAAAAATGGCAATTTTGGTCACTGTGAGGGTTTAAAAAGTGGTTATTCAACATGAGGCCCAATCCAAATGACATTTTGAATCATTTTTGGTAGAGTCCAAAAAATCAATTCTCTGATGAAGAACGATGACCCCGGACCAGTCGAACGTTGAAAAAATGGTCAATATTGATGAAATTTTAATATTTAATCTTTTGACTTTAAATGACGGTTGGATGTGAGTTATTACTTTTTCAACTAAAATAAGTGTGTTTAAAGTCATTTCTGTGCCTGAAATTGGTCAAAATTGAAGATTTTGAGTAAGCAAAACTCTGTAAAAATGGCAGTTTTGGTCACTGTGAGGGTTTAAAAAGTGGTTATTCAACATGAGGCCCGATCCAAATGACATTTTGAATCATTTTTGGTAGAGTCCAAAAAATCAATTTTCTGATGAAAAACGATGACCCTGGACCAGTCGAACGTTGAAAAAATGGTCAATATTGATGAAATTTTAACATTTAATCTTTTGACTTTAAATGACGGTTGGATGTGAGTTATTACTTTTTCAACTAAAATAAGTGTGTTTAAAGTCATTTCTGTGCCTGAAATTGGTCAAAATTGAAGATTTTGAGTAAGCAAAACTCTGTAAAAATGGCAATTTTGGTCACTGTGAGGGTTTAAAAAGTGGTTATTCAACATGAGGCCCAATCCAAATGACATTTTGAATCATTTTTGGTAGAGTCCAAAAAATCAATTTTCTGATGAAGAACGATGACCCCGGACCAGTCGAACGTTGAAAAAATGGTCAATATTGATGAAATTTTAATATTTAATCTTTTGACTTTAAATGACGGTTGGATGTGAGTTATTACTTTTTCAACTAAAATAAGTGTGTTTAAAGTCATTTCTGTGCCTGAAATTGGTCAAAATTGAAGATTTTGAGTAAGCAAAACTCTGTAAAAATGGCAGTTTTGGTCACTGTGAGGGTTTAAAAAGTGGTTATTCAACATGAGGCCCGATCCAAATGACATTTTGAATCATTTTTGGTAGAGTCCAAAAAATCCATTTTCTGATGAAAAACGATGACCCCGGACCAGTCGAACGTTGAAAAAATGGTCAATATTGATGAAATTTTAACATTTAATCTTTTGACTTTAAATGACGGTTGGATGTGAGTTATTACTTTTTCAACTAAAATAAGTGTGTTTAAAGTCATTTCTGTGCCTGAAATTGGTCAAAATTGAAGATTTTGAGTAAGCAAAACTCTGTAAAAATGGCAGTTTTGGTCACCACGAGGGTTTAAAAAGTGGTTATTCAACATGAGGCCCGATCAAAATGACATTTTGAATCATTTTTGGTAGAGTTTAAAAAATCAATTTTCTGATGAAAAACGATGACCCCGGACCAGTCGAACGTTGAAAAAATGGTCAATATTGATGAAATTTTAACATTTAATCTTTTGACTTTAAATGACGGTTGGATGTGAGTTATTACTTTTTCAACTAAAATAAGTGTGTTTAAAGTCATTTATGTGCCTGAAATTGGTCAAAATTGAAGATTTTGAGTAAGCAAAACTCTGTAAAAATGGCAGTTTTGGTCACTGTGAGGGTTTAAAAAGTGGTTATTCAACATGAGGCCCGATCCAAATGACATTTTGAATCATTTTTGGTAGAGTCCAAAAAATCAATTTTCTGATGAAAAACGATGACCCCGGACTAGTCGAACGTTGAAAAAATGGTCAATATTGATGAAATTTTAACATTTAATCTTTTGACTTTAAATGACGGTTGGATGTGAGTTATTACTTTTTCAACTAAAATAAGTGTGTTTAAAGTCATTTCTGTGCCTGAAATTGGTCAAAATTGAAGATTTTGAGTAAGCAAAACTCTGTAAAAATGGCAGTTTTGGTCACTGTGAGGGTTTAAAAAGTGGTTATTCAACATGAGGCCCGATCAAAATGACATTTTGAATCATTTTTGGTAGAGTCCAAAAAATCAATTTTCTGATGAAAAACGATGACCCCGGACCAGTCGAACGTTGAAAAAATGGTCAATATTGATGAAATTTTAACATTTAATCTTTTGACTTTAAATGACGGTTGGATGTGAGTTATTACTTTTTCAACTAAAATAAGTGTGTTTAAAGTCATTTCTGTGCCTGAAATTTGTCAAAATTGAAGATTTTGAGTAAGCAAAACTCTGTAAAAATGGCAGTTTTGGTCACTGTGAGGGTTTAAAAAGTGGTTATTCAACATGAGGCCCGATCAAAATGACATTTTGAATCATTTTTGGTAGAGTCCAAAAAATCAATTTTCTGATGAAAAACGATGACCCCGGACCAGTCGAACGTTGAAAAAATGGTCAATATTGATGAAATTTTAACATTTAATCTTTTGACTTTAAATGACGGTTGGATGTGAGTTATTACTTTTTCAACTAAAATAAGTGTGTTTAAAGTCATTTCTGTGCCTGAAATTGGTCAAAATTGAAGATTTTGAGTAAGCAAAACTCTGTAAAAATGGCAATTTTGGTCACTGTGAGGGTTTAAAAAGTGGTTATTCAACATGAGGCCCAATCCAAATGACATTTTGAATCATTTTTGGTAGAGTCCAAAAAATCAATTTTCTGATGAAGAACGATGACCCCGGACCAGTCGAACGTTGAAAAAATGGTCAATATTGATGAAATTTTAATATTTAATCTTTTGACTTTAAATGACGGTTGGATGTGAGTTATTACTTTTTCAACTAAAATAAGTGTGTTTAAAGTCATTTCTGTGCCTGAAATTGGTCAAAATTGAAGATTTTGAGTAAGCAAAACTCTGTAAAAATGGCAGTTTTGGTCACTGTGAGGGTTTAAAAAGTGGTTATTCAACATGAGGCCCGATCCAAATGACATTTTGAATCATTTTTGGTAGAGTCCAAAAAATCAATTTTCTGATGAAAAACGATGACCCCGGACCAGTCGAACGTTGAAAAAATGGTCAATATTGATGAAATTTTAACATTTAATCTTTTGACTTTAAATGACGGTTGGATGTGAGTTATTACTTTTTCAACTAAAATAAGTGTGTTTAAAGTCATTTCTGTGCCTGAAATTGGTCAAAATTGAAGATTTTGAGTAAGCAAAACTCTGTAAAAATGGCAATTTTGGTCACTGTGAGGGTTTAAAAAGTGGTTATTCAACATGAGGCCCAATCCAAATGACATTTTGAATCATTTTTGGTAGAGTCCAAAAAATCAATTTTCTGATGAAGAACGATGACCCCGGACCAGTCGAACGTTGAAAAAATGGTCAATATTGATGAAATTTTAATATTTAATCTTTTGACTTTAAATGACGGTTGGATGTGAGTTATTACTTTTTCAACTAAAATAAGTGTGTTTAAAGTCATTTCTGTGCCTGAAATTGGTCAAAATTGAAGATTTTGAGTAAGCAAAACTCTGTAAAAATGGCAGTTTTGGTCACTGTGAGGGTTTAAAAAGTGGTTATTCAACATGAGGCCCGATCCAAATGACATTTTGAATCATTTTTGGTAGAGTCCAAAAAATCAATTTTCTGATGAAAAACGATGACCCCGGACCAGTCGAACATTGAAAAAATGGTCAATATTGATGAAATTTTAACATTTAATCTTTTGACTTTAAATGACGGTTGGATGTGAGTTATTACTTTTTCAACTAAAATAAGTGTGTTTAAAGTCATTTCTGTGCCTGAAATTGGTCAAAATTGAAGATTTTGAGTAAGCAAAACTCTGTAAAAATGGCAGTTTTGGTCACTGTGAGGGTTTAAAAAGTGGTTATTCAACATGAGGCCCGATCCAAATGACATTTTGAATCATTTTTGGTAGAGTCCAAAAAATCCATTTTCTGATGAAAAACGATGACCCCGGACCAGTCGAACGTTGAAAAAATGGTCAATATTGATGAAATTTTAACATTTAATCTTTTGACTTTAAATGACGGTTGGATGTGAGTTATTACTTTTTCAACTAAAATAAGTGTGTTTAAAGTCATTTCTGTGCCTGAAATTGGTCAAAATTGAAGATTTTGAGTAAGCAAAACTCTGTAAAAATGGCAGTTTTGGTCACCACGAGGGTTTAAAAAGTGGTTATTCAACATGAGGCCCGATCAAAATGACATTTTGAATCATTTTTGGTAGAGTTTAAAAAATCAATTTTCTGATGAAAAACGATGACCCCGGACCAGTCGAACGTTGAAAAAATGGTCAATATTGATGAAATTTTAACATTTAATCTTTTGACTTTAAATGACGGTTGGATGTGAGTTATTACTTTTTCAACTAAAATAAGTGTGTTTAAAGTCATTTATGTGCCTGAAATTGGTCAAAATTGAAGATTTTGAGTAAGCAAAACTCTGTAAAAATGGCAGTTTTGGTCACTGTGAGGGTTTAAAAAGTGGTTATTCAACATGAGGCCCGATCCAAATGACATTTTGAATCATTTTTGGTAGAGTCCAAAAAATCAATTTTCTGATGAAAAACGATGACCCCGGACTAGTCGAACGTTGAAAAAATGGTCAATATTGATGAAATTTTAACATTTAATCTTTTGACTTTAAATGACGGTTGGATGTGAGTTATTACTTTTTCAACTAAAATAAGTGTGTTTAAAGTCATTTCTGTGCCTGAAATTGGTCAAAATTGAAGATTTTGAGTAAGCAAAACTCTGTAAAAATGGCAGTTTTGGTCACTGTGAGGGTTTAAAAAGTGGTTATTCAACATGAGGCCCGATCAAAATGACATTTTGAATCATTTTTGGTAGAGTCCAAAAAATCAATTTTCTGATGAAAAACGATGACCCCGGACCAGTCGAACGTTGAAAAAATGGTCAATATTGATGAAATTTTAACATTTAATCTTTTGACTTTAAATGACGGTTGGATGTGAGTTATTACTTTTTCAACTAAAATAAGTGTGTTTAAAGTCATTTCTGTGCCTGAAATTGGTCAAAATTGAAGATTTTGAGTAAGCAAAACTCTGTAAAAATGGCAGTTTTGGTCACTGTGAGGGTTTAAAAAGTGGTTATTCAACATGAGGCCCGATCAAAATGACATTTTGAATCATTTTTGGTAGAGTCCAAAAAATCAATTTTCTGATGAAAAACGATGACCCCGGACCAGTCGAACGTTGAAAAAATGGTCAATATTGATGAAATTTTAACATTTAATCTTTTGACTTTAAATGACGGTTGGATGTGAGTTATTACTTTTTCAACTAAAATAAGTGTGTTTAAAGTCATTTCTGTGCCTGAAATTTGTCAAAATTGAAGATTTTGAGTAAGCAAAACTCTGTAAAAATGGCAATTTTGGTCACTGTGAGGGTTTAAAAAGTGGTTATTCAACATGAGGCCCGATCCAAATGACATTTTGAATCATTTTTGGTAGAGTCCAAAAAATCAATTTTCTGATGAAAAACGATGACCCCGGACCAGTCGAACGTTGAAAAAATGGTCAATATTGATGAAATTTTAACATTTAATCTTTTGACTTTAAATGACGGTTGGATGTGAGTTATTACTTTTTCAACTAAAATAAGTGTGTTTAAAGTCATTTCTGTGCCTGAAATTGGTCAAAATTGAAGATTTTGAGTAAGCAAAACTCTGTAAAAATGGCAATTTTGGTCACTGTGAGGGTTTAAAAAGTGGTTATTCAACATGAGGCCCAATCCAAATGACATTTTGAATCATTTTTGGTAGAGTCCAAAAAATCAATTTTCTGATGAAGAACGATGACCCCGGACCAGTCGAACGTTGAAAAAATGGTCAATATTGATGAAATTTTAATATTTAATCTTTTGACTTTAAATGACGGTTGGATGTGAGTTATTACTTTTTCAACTAAAATAAGTGTGTTTAAAGTCATTTCTGTGCCTGAAATTTGTCAAAATTGAAGATTTTGAGTAAGCAAAACTCTGTAAAAATGGCAGTTTTGGTCACTGTGAGGGTTTAAAAAGTGGTTATTCAACATGAGGCCCGATCCAAATGACATTTTGAATCATTTTTGGTAGAGTCCAAAAAATCAATTTTCTGATGAAAAACGATGACCCCGGACCAGTCGAACGTTGAAAAAATGGTCAATATTGATGAAATTTTAACATTTAATCTTTTGACTTTAAATGACGGTTGGATGTGAGTTATTACTTTTTCAACTAAAATAAGTGTGTTTAAAGTCATTTCTGTGCCTGAAATTGGTCAAAATTGAAGATTTTGAGTAAGCAAAACTCTGTAAAAATGGCAATTTTGGTCACTGTGAGGGTTTAAAAAGTGGTTATTCAACATGAGGCCCAATCCAAATGACATTTTGAATCATTTTTGGTAGAGTCCAAAAAATCAATTTTCTGATGAAGAACGATGACCCCGGACCAGTCGAACGTTGAAAAAATGGTCAATATTGATGAAATTTTAATATTTAATCTTTTGACTTTAAATGACGGTTGGATGTGAGTTATTACTTTTTCAACTAAAATAAGTGTGTTTAAAGTCATTTCTGTGCCTGAAATTGGTCAAAATTGAAGATTTTGAGTAAGCAAAACTCTGTAAAAATGGCAGTTTTGGTCACTGTGAGGGTTTAAAAAGTGGTTATTCAACATGAGGCCCGATCCAAATGACATTTTGAATCATTTTTGGTAGAGTCCAAAAAATCAATTTTCTGATGAAAAACGATGACCCTGGACCAGTCGAACGTTGAAAAAATGGTCAATATTGATGAAATTTTAACATTTAATCTTTTGACTTTAAATGACGGTTGGATGTGAGTTATTACTTTTTCAACTAAAATAAGTGTGTTTAAAGTCATTTCTGTGCCTGAAATTGGTCAAAATTGAAGATTTTGAGTAAGCAAAACTCTGTAAAAATGGCAATTTTGGTCACTGTGAGGGTTTAAAAAGTGGTTATTCAACATGAGGCCCAATCCAAATGACATTTTGAATCATTTTTGGTAGAGTCCAAAAAATCAATTTTCTGATGAAGAACGATGACCCCGGACCAGTCGAACGTTGAAAAAATGGTCAATATTGATGAAATTTTAATATTTAATCTTTTGACTTTAAATGACGGTTGGATGTGAGTTATTACTTTTTCAACTAAAATAAGTGTGTTTAAAGTCATTTCTGTGCCTGAAATTGGTCAAAATTGAAGATTTTGAGTAAGCAAAACTCTGTAAAAATGGCAGTTTTGGTCACTGTGAGGGTTTAAAAAGTGGTTATTCAACATGAGGCCCGATCCAAATGACATTTTGAATCATTTTTGGTAGAGTCCAAAAAATCAATTTTCTGATGAAAAACGATGACCCCGGACCAGTCGAACATTGAAAAAATGGTCAATATTGATGAAATTTTAACATTTAATCTTTTGACTTTAAATGACGGTTGGATGTGAGTTATTACTTTTTCAACTAAAATAAGTGTGTTTAAAGTCATTTCTGTGCCTGAAATTGGTCAAAATTGAAGATTTTGAGTAAGCAAAACTCTGTAAAAATGGCAATTTTGGTCACTGTGAGGGTTTAAAAAGTGGTTATTCAACATGAGGCCCAATCCAAATGACATTTTGAATCATTTTTGGTAGAGTCCAAAAAATCAATTTTCTGATGAAGAACGATGACCCCGGACCAGTCGAACGTTGAAAAAATGGTCAATATTGATGAAATTTTAATATTTAATCTTTTGACTTTAAATGACGGTTGGATGTGAGTTATTACTTTTTCAACTAAAATAAGTGTGTTTAAAGTCATTTCTGTGCCTGAAATTGGTCAAAATTGAAGATTTTGAGTAAGCAAAACTCTGTAAAAATGGCAGTTTTGGTCACTGTGAGGGTTTAAAAAGTGGTTATTCAACATGAGGCCCGATCCAAATGACATTTTGAATCATTTTTGGTAGAGTCCAAAAAATCAATTTTCTGATGAAAAACGATGACCCCGGACCAGTCGAACATTGAAAAAATGGTCAATATTGATGAAATTTTAACATTTAATCTTTTGACTTTAAATGACGGTTGGATGTGAGTTATTACTTTTTCAACTAAAATAAGTGTGTTTAAAGTCATTTCTGTGCCTGAAATTGGTCAAAATTGAAGATTTTGAGTAAGCAAAACTCTGTAAAAATGGCAATTTTGGTCACTGTGAGGGTTTAAAAAGTGGTTATTCAACATGAGGCCCAATCCAAATGACATTTTGAATCATTTTTGGTAGAGTCCAAAAAATCAATTTTCTGATGAAGAACGATGACCCCGGACCAGTCGAACGTTGAAAAAATGGTCAATATTGATGAAATTTTAATATTTAATCTTTTGACTTTAAATGACGGTTGGATGTGAGTTATTACTTTTTCAACTAAAATAAGTGTGTTTAAAGTCATTTCTGTGCCTGAAATTGGTCAAAATTGAAGATTTTGAGTAAGCAAAACTCTGTAAAAATGGCAGTTTTGGTCACTGTGAGGGTTTAAAAAGTGGTTATTCAACATGAGGCCCGATCCAAATGACATTTTGAATCATTTTTGGTAGAGTCCAAAAATCCATTTTCTGATGAAAAACGATGACCCCGGACCAGTCGAACGTTGAAAAAATGGTCAATATTGATGAAATTTTAACATTTAATCTTTTGACTTTAAATGACGGTTGGATGTGAGTTATTACTTTTTCAACTAAAATAAGTGTGTTTAAAGTCATTTCTGTGCCTGAAATTGGTCAAAATTGAAGATTTTGAGTAAGCAAAACTCTGTAAAAATGGCAGTTTTGGTCACCACGAGGGTTTAAAAAGTGGTTATTCAACATGAGGCCCGATCAAAATGACATTTTGAATCATTTTTGGTAGAGTTTAAAAAATCAATTTTCTGATGAAAAACGATGACCCCGGACCAGTCGAACGTTGAAAAAAATGGTCAATATTGATGAAATTTTAACATTTAATCTTTTGACTTTAAATGACGGTTGGATGTGAGTTATTACTTTTTCAACTAAAATAAGTGTGTTTAAAGTCATTTATGTGCCTGAAATTGGTCAAAATTGAAGATTTTGAGTAAGCAAAACTCTGTAAAAAATGGCAGTTTTGGTCACTGTGAGGGTTTAAAAAGTGGTTATTCAACATGAGGCCCGATCCAAATGACATTTTGAATCATTTTTGGTAGAGTCCAAAAAATCAATTTTCTGATGAAAAACGATGACCCCGGACTAGTCGAACGTTGAAAAAATGGTCAATATTGATGAAATTTTAACATTTAATCTTTTGACTTTAAATGACGGTTGGATGTGAGTTATTACTTTTTCAACTAAAATAAGTGTGTTTAAAGTCATTTCTGTGCCTGAAATTGGTCAAAATTGAAGATTTTGAGTAAGCAAAACTCTGTAAAAATGGCAGTTTTGGTCACTGTGAGGGTTTAAAAAGTGGTTATTCAACATGAGGCCCGATCAAAATGACATTTTGAATCATTTTTGGTAGAGTCCAAAAAATCAATTTTCTGATGAAAAACGATGACCCCGGACCAGTCGAACGTTGAAAAAATGGTCAATATTGATGAAATTTTAACATTTAATCTTTTGACTTTAAATGACGGTTGGATGTGAGTTATTACTTTTTCAACTAAAATAAGTGTGTTTAAAGTCATTTCTGTGCCTGAAATTTGTCAAAATTGAAGATTTTGAGTAAGCAAAACTCTGTAAAAATGGCAGTTTTGGTCACTGTGAGGGTTTAAAAAGTGGTTATTCAACATGAGGCCCGATCAAAATGACATTTTGAATCATTTTTGGTAGAGTCCAAAAAATCAATTTTCTGATGAAAAACGATGACCCCGGACCAGTCGAACGTTGAAAAAATGGTCAATATTGATGAAATTTTAACATTTAATCTTTTGACTTTAAATGACGGTTGGATGTGAGTTATTACTTTTTCAACTAAAATAAGTGTGTTTAAAGTCATTTCTGTGCCTGAAATTGGTCAAAATTGAAGATTTTGAGTAAGCAAAACTCTGTAAAAATGGCAATTTTGGTCACTGTGAGGGTTTAAAAAGTGGTTATTCAACATGAGGCCCAATCCAAATGACATTTTGAATCATTTTTGGTAGAGTCCAAAAAATCAATTTTCTGATGAAGAACGATGACCCCGGACCAGTCGAACGTTGAAAAAATGGTCAATATTGATGAAATTTTAATATTTAATCTTTTGACTTTAAATGACGGTTGGATGTGAGTTATTACTTTTTCAACTAAAAATAAGTGTGTTTAAAGTCATTTCTGTGCCTGAAATTGGTCAAAATTGAAGATTTTGAGTAAGCAAAACTCTGTAAAAATGGCAGTTTTGGTCACTGTGAGGGTTTAAAAAGTGGTTATTCAACATGAGGCCCGATCCAAATGACATTTTGAATCATTTTTGGTAGAGTCCAAAAAATCAATTTTCTGATGAAAAACGATGACCCCGGACCAGTCGAACGTTGAAAAAATGGTCAATATTGATGAAATTTTAACATTTAATCTTTTGACTTTAAATGACGGTTGGATGTGAGTTATTACTTTTTCAACTAAAATAAGTGTGTTTAAAGTCATTTCTGTGCCTGAAATTGGTCAAAATTGAAGATTTTGAGTAAGCAAAACTCTGTAAAAATGGCAATTTTGGTCACTGTGAGGGTTTAAAAAGTGGTTATTCAACATGAGGCCCAATCCAAATGACATTTTGAATCATTTTTGGTAGAGTCCAAAAAATCAATTTTCTGATGAAGAACGATGACCCCGGACCAGTCGAACGTTGAAAAAATGGTCAATATTGATGAAATTTTAATATTTAATCTTTTGACTTTAAATGACGGTTGGATGTGAGTTATTACTTTTTCAACTAAAATAAGTGTGTTTAAAGTCATTTCTGTGCCTGAAATTGGTCAAAATTGAAGATTTTGAGTAAGCAAAACTCTGTAAAAATGGCAGTTTTGGTCACTGTGAGGGTTTAAAAAGTGGTTATTCAACATGAGGCCCGATCCAAATGACATTTTGAATCATTTTTGGTAGAGTCCAAAAAATCAATTTTCTGATGAAAAACGATGACCCCGGACCAGTCGAACATTGAAAAAATGGTCAATATTGATGAAATTTTAACATTTAATCTTTTGACTTTAAATGACGGTTGGATGTGAGTTATTACTTTTTCAACTAAAATAAGTGTGTTTAAAGTCATTTCTGTGCCTGAAATTGGTCAAAATTGAAGATTTTGAGTAAGCAAAACTCTGTAAAAATGGCAGTTTTGGTCACTGTGAGGGTTTAAAAAGTGGTTATTCAACATGAGGCCCGATCCAAATGACATTTTGAATCATTTTTGGTAGAGTCCAAAAAATCCATTTTCTGATGAAAAACGATGACCCCGGACCAGTCGAACGTTGAAAAAATGGTCAATATTGATGAAATTTTAACATTTAATCTTTTGACTTTAAATGACGGTTGGATGTGAGTTATTACTTTTTCAACTAAAATAAGTGTGTTTAAAGTCATTTCTGTGCCTGAAATTGGTCAAAATTGAAGATTTTGAGTAAGCAAAACTCTGTAAAAATGGCAGTTTTGGTCACCACGAGGGTTTAAAAAGTGGTTATTCAACATGAGGCCCGATCAAAATGACATTTTGAATCATTTTTGGTAGAGTTTAAAAAATCAATTTTCTGATGAAAAACGATGACCCCGGACCAGTCGAACGTTGAAAAAATGGTCAATATTGATGAAATTTTAACATTTAATCTTTTGACTTTAAATGACGGTTGGATGTGAGTTATTACTTTTTCAACTAAAATAAGTGTGTTTAAAGTCATTTATGTGCCTGAAATTGGTCAAAATTGAAGATTTTGAGTAAGCAAAACTCTGTAAAAATGGCAGTTTTGGTCACTGTGAGGGTTTAAAAAGTGGTTATTCAACATGAGGCCCGATCCAAATGACATTTTGAATCATTTTTGGTAGAGTCCAAAAAATCAATTTTCTGATGAAAAACGATGACCCCGGACTAGTCGAACGTTGAAAAAATGGTCAATATTGATGAAATTTTAACATTTAATCTTTTGACTTTAAATGACGGTTGGATGTGAGTTATTACTTTTTCAACTAAAATAAGTGTGTTTAAAGTCATTTCTGTGCCTGAAATTGGTCAAAATTGAAGATTTTGAGTAAGCAAAACTCTGTAAAAATGGCAGTTTTGGTCACTGTGAGGGTTTAAAAAGTGGTTATTCAACATGAGGCCCGATCAAAATGACATTTTGAATCATTTTTGGTAGAGTCCAAAAAATCAATTTTCTGATGAAAAACGATGACCCCGGACCAGTCGAACGTTGAAAAAATGGTCAATATTGATGAAATTTTAACATTTAATCTTTTGA